>NW_028134007.1:0-52861 GCF_964662115.1 Mustela nivalis | reverse complement strand
AGTCTTCTTCTTCTTCTTCTTCTTCTTCTTCTTCTTCTTAATTAACATATAATGTATTATTAGCCCCAGGGGTACAGGTCTGTGAATCGCCAGGTTTACACACTTCACAGCACTCACCACAGCACATACCCTCCCCAATGTTCATAACCCCACCACCCTCTCCCTAACCTCCCCACCCCCCCCCCCCCGGCAACTCTCAGTTTGTTTTGTGAGATTAAGAGTCTCTTATGGTTTGTCTCCCTCCCGATCCCATCTTGTTTCATTTACTCTTTTCCTGTTCCCCAAACCCCCCACATTGCACCTCCATTTCCTCATATCAGGGAGATCATATGATAGTGACTTTCTCTGGTTGACTTATTTTGCTAAGCATAATACCCTCCAGTTCCATCCATGTCAACGCAAATGGCAAGATTTCATTTCTTTTGATGGCTGAATAGTATTCCATTGTGTGTGTGTATATATATATATATATATATATATATATATATATATATATATATATTTATATTTCATTTGTTGATGGACATCTAGGTTCTTTCCATAGTTTGGCTATTGTGGATATTAATGCTATAAACATTTGGTGCACGTGCCCCTTTGGATCATATACAGTCTTCTTTACCTCTATCAGAACCCCAGGAAGCTTTATTTATTTATTTACTCACATAAACAGATGATCCAACACAACGTTTTTTGATGTTCCAATGTATTATAATGTCTTACCGCTTAACACTATGCTTACTGCTCTCTTTCACTGTCTGACTAAATCCTCATCATCACTATGCCATTTAATGAGAAAGAACATTTGAACTCAGAGTTCTCTCCATATCAGGGAATGAAGACTCCACCCTTCTGTTTGTGCAGGTAAAATAAATGTTGATGTCTGTCCTGCACATACCCCATCCTGTTCACCAGAATATTCACCATCAAAATATATACACAATGAAAACCATACCTCACCACTTCTATTACCACCCAGCATGCTAAAAACACCATCATATGTTCCTGAATTATTGACTTGATTGATAACCCCACTTCCACACATACTGCACTCCTTTCTCCATGCAAATTTATTTTGGTACAGCAATTTAACCTAAAAATCAAGTCATATGATTTTATTCTGCTGTTGAAAGACTTTTGGTATCTTCCCCTTTCATATTAAATAAAAACTGAAGGCGTTTCAATGTACTAGAAGGTCATACATCAATACGTTCTTCCTCTCTCCACCACTATGAACTCCTCATTGGCCTCCTTGCTTTTCCTCAAAAGTAACAGACAAGCTGTTCACACAAAGTCTATATACTTACTTGCTCTGCCTAGAGCAATCTTTTCCTTTAATATTTGTATAACACTCTCCTTCACTTCCTGGGTCTTTGTGCAAATAACATCTCATAAATGAGATATAACCACCCAAAACAAAATAAAATTAACTTTCATCCCAGCATTCCCCAATGGCTTTTACCTTTCTTGTATTTCTTTGTATCACTTATCACCATCAACCATCAATCATTATTCTATTACTGGTTTATTTTCTTATTTGAGACAGAGAGAGAGAGAATTGGGAGGGTGCGCAGAGGAAGAAGAAAACACCCCACTGCCTAGAAAGCCTGCTGGGGAGTTACATCCCAGGACCCTGAGATCATGACCCAAGCCAAAGGCAGTCACTCAATGGACTGAGCCACCAAGGTGCCCCTCTATTATTGGTTTATTTCACTATTAAATTTCAAAAGAATGTGAGCTCTTTGTGGTCAGGTATTTTATATGTTTTATTAATTGAAGTATTCTCAGAAAGGTAGCTGGCAGATTGTAAGGGCTCACTAAACTGTATTTTGTTGTTATTATTGGGCTCCTTTATGGGCTTTACCTCTTACGCTAGAAGTCTATCCTTCAGATGTAAGCGATAAGAATAGAGCCCTGCTGCCTGTTCAAATGTGTAAAAAGCCTGTATTAAGTGGATATTTTAAAAGCTAAATGAATGGCTTAATAGTTGTATATAGGGGAAAAGGGAACATATTTTCCACAGTTTAGAAGTGGAGTTCTTTTATAGAGTTCTTGTACAAGCCTACACTATGGAACGATAATGGGCAGTTGTACATTACAATTATACAAACACTTTGGTAATTTATATCCTTTTTTAGTAATTCTTGACTGGATCATTTAATTCCTTAGGAGCATTATAGCATTTCAACTTTTCATGTTCAATAAACTTATTGGGGTTGCTACCTTTTTTATTCAAATGGAGAAATAGTCATGATTTAATCTAAATAAAGTGTTATTGATTGTGTTGTTTTCTAGGAATGAGTCGCACATGCTAGTTTAAAAGTTTTGTTAAAGTCCCAAGTCTGTCACTGATAAAAGCCTTTTGTAGATTAGTAACTTGATCAAAACGGAAAAGTTATGTATCACCTATTGTTATACTATCTTTGTTTCCATCTTGCATTGTAATAACACCCATCTTAACTCTATTTAAGACAAATCATTGCCAGATGGATTTCTGGCATTGATTGCAGGATATGAAATCTAGTATAACTAAAAGTTTTTGGTTTTAGTAGCATATAAATCAATTTAGAAAAATATATGTATTTGAATATAAGATAAAGTTTTAAATTATTTGGCAATAATAAACTAAACTTTTTTTTTGTAAATTTTTATTTTCTAAAATTTCATTGAGCTCTCTTGCAATAAGAAACAAGTTACAAAAAATTAAGGTTTATTTACCCCAATTCAAAATTATTAGGAATATAATCATAGAGGTTGAAGTATTTAAAATATTGAACCCAAAATGTTTTATTAGGTAAATTCATGAATGCTGAGCATTCACTGTTAAAATATACTAATAACATTGATAGACTTGTAGAAGCCTAAAATCAAATATTTATTAAATATTTATATCCATATATTTTCATAGCTTGGTAATTCATTTCTCTAGCATTAAATAATATTCCATTGTTTGCATGTACTACACTTTCTTTGACCTTTCACTTATGGAAGGATATCTTGGTTGCTTCCAAGCTTTTGTCAGTTATGAATAAAACTACTATAGACATCTTTGTGGGTATAGATTTCATCTTCTTTGGATAAATACCAAGAGCTGCTACTGCTGAATCATCTGGCAAGAATATGTTTAGTTTTGTAAGAAACTGCCAAGTTGTTTTCCATTCTTTATTCTCAATACACATGGAAGAACATTCCTGTTGCTCCACATCCTCACCAACATTTCGTGTTCTGTTGTCAGTGCTCTGGATTCTGGGTATGTACTGGTGTCTCTTTTTTGTTTTAATTTGCATTTTCCTGATGACATATGATGTGAAGCATCTTTTTATATGCTTATTTGCCATCTGTAATATTTTCTTTGGTGAGGTATCTGCTAAGGCCTTTGGCTCATTTTTAATCCGGTTTTTCCCCCATTGTTGAGTTTTTAGGGGTCTTTGTGTATTTTTGATTAACAGTCCTTTGCCAGATGTGTATTTTGCAAATTTTTTCTCATAGTCTGTGCTTTGCCTTTTCATTCTCTTGGCATTGTGTTTCACAGAGTAGACATTTTTAAATTCAGTGCTTGTGCTTTTGTAGCTAAAGTTATTGCGAAAACCAAGGTCATTTAAATTTTCTTCTATATTACCTTCTACATGTTTCATGTTTAGGTTTATAATCCAATCTGAGTTAATTTTTGTGAAGAGTGTAGGATATCTGCCTGGATTTATTTTATTTTATATTTTTAGATTTAGCTTCACCATTGCTACAGAACCATTTGTTTAAAAGATTGTATTTTGCTCTCTTGTATTGCTTTTGCTTTTCTATTAAATATAAAATATAATTGATAATATATATTCTGTTGCTTTAATCTAGTCTCTCTGTGGTATTACAATATCATGCTTACAATTATCGTTATGGTAAACTTTTTTTTAAAATTTTATTTATTTATTTGACAGAGAGAGAGATCACAAATGGGCAGAGAGACAGCCAGAGAGAGAGATGAGGAGAAGCAGGCTCCCTGCTGAGCAGAGAACCCAATGCCGGACTCGATCCCTGGCCCCTGGGATCATGACCTGAGCCGGAAGGCAGAGGCTTAACCAACTGAGCCACCCAGGTGCCCAATCGCTTTAGTAAACTTTGAAGTCAGTCCTCAGTCTTTGTTCTCCTTCAACACTATGTTAACTATTGTGAGTCTTTGCCTCTCCATATAAACTTTAAAATAAGTTTGTTAATATTAAAAAAAAGAACTTGCTGGAATGCATTAATTTTATAGATAAACTTGGAAACCAGTGACCTCTTGAGCTTAGCAGGAGATAGACCATGGACATCAGTTGTCACAGTGGTGCCTCTGGCAGAACCTATTGCAAATCCCTAGGCAAAATGACACCTCAAGGATCTGAGAGAATGTCTAAGAAGTACTTGATACATCCCTTGGGTATGGTTTATTGAAGTGTCCACCTGTCTGAAAGCTGGGGAATCTAGATAAGGGAGGGAAAATTAGTTATGATAAAACATATCAACAAACATCAATAAATTTTGTAAAACTAATTGTCATGGCTCATATACAATATGACCAACAGAGGGACCATCAGAAGGAAAGCATCAGTTATGTTTATTGTGAAATTTTTTATTCAAAATAAAGCAATGTGAGGGGAAGACACAATGAGAAAATTACCATTTTTTAAATGGTAAACATCTTACAAAATGGAATAGGTTTTATATTCTAAGTAGTATATTGAAAAGTAAAACATTGGGGCGCCTGGGTGGCGCAGTGGGTTGGGCTGCTGCCTTCAGCTCGGGTCATGATCTCAGGGTCCTTGGATTGAGCCCCGCATCGGGCTCTCTGCTCCGCAGGGAGCCTGCTTCCCCCTCTCTCTCTCTCTCTCACTGCCTGCCTCTCTGCCTACTTGTGATCTCTGTCTCTCAAATAAATAAATAAAATCTTTAAAAAAAAGAAAAGAAAAGTAAAACATTAAAAAATAAAATTTCAATGAAAAAAATTATTTAATTTTTAAAAAGGTTAAAAATAGCAGAACCATTTTTCTTATAACTGGAAAATACACTGTATATACATCTATCAAAATAACTTGTCATGGGGGAGCCTGGGTGGCTCAGTAGGTTAAAGCATCTGCCTTCGGCTCAGGTCATGATTCCAGGATCCTTGGATCGAGGCCCACATCGGGCTCTCAGCTCAGCAGGGAGCCTGCTTCCTCCTCTCTCTCTCTGCCTGACTCTGCCTTATTGTGATCTCTGTCAAATAAATAAATAAAAACTTTTATAATAAATATTTGAAAGATAACTTGTCATGTCTGGAATCAGGAGCATATGGAAAAAAATAATATCTGAGGACAATACTTCTGCCATGTTTTGTGCCTTGCTAATATTTTTAAACAGTCAGGCAACTTTTAGCCTTATTGAAATACCTGCTAAGATACCTGCAGTGCCTTTTGGAGCCCTATGACTATAAAAATTAATTGCAAATATTCAAAATGTTTACTATGGTGTCACTATTTAGGGCCACCACCAAGTATGTTTCAGAAGTAAGCATAACTGTTACTCTTCCATAAGGCAAAAGGGCATATTTTCAGGAGTTCCATCTGCTGTACCAGGAGGTGAATCAAGTAATGATTTTTGTCTATAAAATAATTCACTTTTCAATCTAACATTCCTCATTCCACATTATAATAATAAAAACTAGGAGGAGACTAAAACAAACAAACAAATACAACTACAACAACCAGCTTTTCCTACAGTGGAAAAGTAAATATAACCTTAGGAGTAGCCTAAAATTTATTTTTAAATATTTTAAGATAAACGTTTTTGTTAGAAAACCATATATTTTATATTACTAAGAAATAACAGGCAACGTTTTATTAACTTCTAAAAAGTCTAGTTACTTGTATTTATCTATTAACTCATCTCTTTATGAAGTAGAACATGATCACACCTCTTGTATCTACCCAAGTTTGTATGCTTTGGTTGTTTTATGTTTGCTATTTCCTTGCTTAATTTTTACAATATTTGATACATAATAGTATCTTTAAGTCCATCTATGATTTCACAGAATTTGTTTGAACTTCATAAAAATGTACCATACTTTTTGCACTGTCCTTGTTTTACTTCTCTATTAGCTTTCCAAGTTTTATTCACTTTAGAGTGTGTAGCTATCATTTATTTTTACTCCTCCATAATGCTATGTTTACAAATTTGTATTTATCTGTACTTTTAAAAATATCTTAATTATATACCATTTCTCATCTCATGTAACACTCATGTTACTTCTACACTTATCAGATATTATGTAACTGAAAACCACAACTCAGCAACAATAGAACACCATTTTTCAAAATTAAATGGCTTACCAGAATTCTTTAATTCTATCCTTTATTTGTATTAGATGACCCTTTATTCTGGTATTTGGCATTGTTCATATGGAGGAAAGCTTATAAGTTGATATTCCATAAATAGAAGGATTTTTATGATCGATTAATTATTTTCATTTAGAATGCATAGAATATGGTTGATTTAATATTTCTTTCTTACTCTCTGCCTGGAACATAGTGCTATCTATGCAATAGCCACTAAAATATTAAGTTAATTACCTAGACTTTAAACTGCATATTAATAGGAATAGCATACAGAACTCTTCTCAGATTGGGACACCTGGGTGGCTCAGTCAGTTAAACGCCTGAGCCTTTAGCTCGGGTCATGATCTTAGGGTCCTGGGACTCAGTTCTGCAACAGATTCCCTGCTTAGCCGGGAGTTTGCTTCTCCCTCATCCTGCTGCTCCCCCTGCTTGTGCTCTCTCTCACTCTCTCTCTTACAAATAAATAAAATTAAAAAAATAAATTCTTCTCAGATAGCTAATATAGAATATCGTCTTTGTATTCATCAAAGGGAAAGTGCCATATAATAATGAAATCCAGACTACTTCAAATTCATTTTTTAACCAGTAAGAAAGTACTGGAAACAAGCCAAAAATGTCTTCAATGAATTAAAGAAATAGATTGATTTTCAATATCTTAATGTTTCTAATGTTAAATTGCAAGATTTTTATACTAGATATCAGTGTAAATATTCATTATACAAGGATATTCTAAAAATAAACCCGAGAAAACTACTTGATATATATGATGACAAAAACGAGTTTGACCAATGTCAGTTTGGGTAAAATTTACAACACCTACCACCTGAAACTCTTGTTCTATATGGTGCCATCTTGTGATGCTGGGCAGCGGCAGTGAGCCACAGCTCCCAGTCAGCTAGAAGATTACAGGGGTGAACACCTGATATTCTTACAAGCATTCTATATATAGAATATATATATAGAATATATATATTCTTCTTTTTTTAGTGTAATATTTAATAAATTGCATGTGATATTTGATACTTTGTTATAAAATAGGCTTTGCTTAAGATGATTTTGCCCAAATGCAGGCAAATGTAAGTGTTCTGAGTATGTTTAAATAAGCTTAAGGTAAGCTATGATATTTGATTGTTTAGGGGTATTAAATGCATTTTCAATTTTTTATGTGTTTCTCTGTACATAGCCCCCTTGTAAGCTGAGGAACATCTCTATATGTATATGTAGCCTTGGTATGGCTTACATATTATTGGCATGAAACATCTAGAACAGTACGTGTGCCATAGAATTGTCTACAACATCAAACAAGTTTCTTGAAAACTTGTGCCAAAGGGGTTATGTCTTTAAGGATTCTTATTTCAGAAGGGTTCTCTCAAACGTAAGATTTTTCAGAAGTTAAGTGAAAATCTGACCAAACTAAACATTTTTCCATTTTCCCTAGTGAGCAAAGATAGCTAAAATCTATCTGCCATTTTCAACACTGTACTCAACGATTGTAATTCTAATTTAAGAACAGATTATTTATATCAAAACCACATGTTGGCCTAATCTTATACAATATTCATAAGTCACACTCAGACCCTTGGACACTTTTATTTGTTGAGTCTATATGGTACTACGGACATTCATCTTTTTTGACCTCATAGCTTCATGTATGTCTATACTTTTGAAAATACATGCATCATAGTTCCATTGTAAAATGTCTGGGTTATAAAATGTGCTATGCTATCAAAATGGTAATAAGAACATACAAATGACCTGATGTAATGAACTGGACCAGATTGCCAGATATCACATTGCATACCAGAAAGATTCAGTGGTAAGTTTTAAAATGGCCAGCTATACACTGACTGAATTATAACTCATTTAGCTTCTTTCTTTGTGTACAGTATTATACATTAGTCAGTATTATAGTAGATAAGTACTTTGGACAGATGTAAATATGCTGTAATAAAAAATGTTTTTCTTCTTTCTTTTAGTCCTTTTTACTTGTAAGACTAGCCACAAATACCACGCCTCCCCCAAAATAATTTGCAATCCAAATTTATCTCTAAATGAATTTATTGCACAGAAAAATATGTATATATATATATATATATACACTTACAGAAGACATGTTCAAAAATAGTTGCACAACAGCAGGGCCCTAAATGTAAGCAGTATAGTTGTTTTGTTTTATTTCTTTTAAAAAAAGAGGTTATGTGAAATATTAGGATTTTATTTCCAGGCGTAGTATTTCAAGACAGTTAACTACACCTATGGTGTCAACAGCCTCTTGTTGGCAGTATGATTTTATTGGCTCCATGGAATAACAGCAAGAATTTACTATTGCTTCTTTCTTTTATGACACACACAGAAAAAAAAAATTGACACATTTGCTCAAGACCAACCAGAATCATTTTAACCTATCAAAATTGATGGGAGGCCTTCACTGCCAAAGTCACTGCTGCGTTTTCACAATTCACTGCAGACAATCTGCTACTCCCATTATGATAAAGGAGAGCAGAGTCATAATCAGGGAAGAAAGCTAGATTAATACTTGTAATTATCATTGAATATTTAGCCTGCTATAGGATTATTATTATTAGTGTCATTTGATAATTTTCTCTCATTTTATTAAACACAACTGTGAGTAATTACGCTACCTAATATTTCTCTGTATTGGCTGACTAGCTAGCAAACATCCATGAAAATATCCATTAGCCACACATATAAAATGCTGCATTATGATGCTGTTGAATCAGAACATACCACTACCTGATCCTGTAGCTCTTTGAGGATTTGCAAATCAATTAATTCTATGTTTATTGGATTCTTCCCATACAATTAGAAAATTTATAATCGAGTCCATGAACATTATTAGTTTTACCATTTTAAACCAGCAATCACACTTTGATTTTTACAACAAAAGCAGAAATATAAACACACACATTTGGATCAGTTTTCTCTTAGTCTGTCTGGACTTCAAAATCCTATTCCTCAAGATGATGCACACCAAAGTTCTGGATTAAACAAGAAATTAGATGGCACCTGAACACTTGGTTTAATATTCTCAAAAGGACTATGCAACTTCTTTCTTACATTAAGACATTGTTTTACAAAGATCCACACTTTTATAATGTTAGTATTTTTAATAATCAATAAAGTCAATTAATCATGATTAAAAATCAAACATAAAAATTTCTACTTTTTGCTTTTGCCCCCTCCATTTAGAACTTATTTATAGCCTGATAATTCAAAGGTCCCTATGTTTATGAAAATCTGGACAGAAATAGCTCTAAGATCCCATTCAGAACTTGATATTAATCTAAGTCTTTTGGCTCCATTTATCCTGAGAGCAAAGAGTAGGACAAAGGATTTGAGTACTGTTAGTTTATCTGGGAGATTATCCAAGGTAGAAAAGAATGGGAAAGTGATACAGTGAAGAAGCAACTTTGTCAAAGAGGTACATTGTTGATATAATTGTTGTGGATAGAAAATGAAGGCTTGCTTTTACTGAAAGGTCCTGAGAAACTTCTTTAAGTTGTCCTCATGAAGACCTGAAAACTGACAATTTTACCTATGGTTCTTATTTCCACTTCACTGAGAGCTGTCCTCAGAGGACATTAACTCTCCTACACTTTCAGGTTGTGTTGGAGACATTCTAAAATGAGAGAGAGAACATGAGATGCTATTAGTGTTAAGTAACTGCAATTTCCCATGGAACTATCCACCACAGGTTTGGCTATAATCAGGTGTTGGGCCTTGATATCAGAGGGATTTGAGGCAGTATCATTTTAGGTTAATCATTATATCTGAAATTTCCAAAAACTTCAACTGATGAAACTTTGATTATAAACCTATAAATATAACAATAAATCTACAGTATTCAAATTATTTTCATAGAAATACACAAACAAAGCATCAACTGATTAATATTTAAATGTTACAAAATACTGAACTGAAAGAATTTGGTCATATAACAACGTGTAAGAAGTAGAGCTTAGGTTTAGGTTAGAAGTCAGGATGCATTTGGGACTCAGTTAAGAAATTGAATGGAGGGACGCCTGGGTGGCTCAGTGGGTTAAGCCACTGCCTTCGGCTCAGGTCATGATCCCAGGGTCCTGGGACCGAGCCCCAAATCAGGCTCTCTGCTCAGCAGGGAGACTGCTTCCTCCTCTCTCTCTGCCTGCCTCTCTGCCTGCTTGTCATCTCTCTCTGTCAAATAAATAAATAAAATCTTAAAAAAAAAAAGAAATTGAATGGATGTCTGACTATCTTATAGGCTTGCTAAAAATCAGTGACTTTGTGTTCACGTGTGGCTATGCGGGAATTTTTAACTTTCTCTAAGAAGTTATTAGATTGATTATATAATGGCAGTAAAGGATGGGGAAAAGCAAAGTACAACCCCCATAAAGACAAAGACACTGAGTATGAGAAAAGAGTAATAGATAAGAAGAATCAATGCATTTGAGGAAAATGGGAATTGAAATACACAATGATTGTTGATTTTTTTAGATGCAGAAATCAAAACTAGCTTGCAAGAAGGAAATAACAGAAGCCATGTTGTGAAAAGGCAGTAACGTGGAATAAAGGAGTAGGGAGAGCATATCAGGTAATTTGGATAGGAAGGAGTTAGGAGATAACTGCTTGATAAATTTTATATGGCCCACTTAAATGCACAGATTTCTCTTCTTTAATTTATATGGAGAACAGGGTGTCGTTTCTCTTCCCTTTCAGAGCACCCGAGGTGTACTCTTTCAGACTGAAAACCTGAAAAGCTCAGGACTCAGTTGCTTAAGCACAGCTGAGAGGACATATTTCAATTAAGATTTACAGTTTGCTGTAGGTAGTAGACTGTCAAAAGTGGTTTAACCATATTTTTCATTTAACAAGAAGACTACAGAGAGTGTTTTCTGGTGTTGGTTCAGAGTCTTAAGAAAGTCAAGTGAACTATCTTAGAGGTTTTCATGGCTTTTTTATTCACAGTTGCAAAAATTGCTGTTGGAGTTCTCACTATTAAGCCCACATTTCTGGCAGAAAGATAGAGGTAAAAGAGAATGATATCTTGTACGACTGATACTTTGTCATATGGTTACAATGTAACTAGAAAAGAGACAATAAAATATTTGATGTTGTTTTAAGTTTCCTTGTTGTCAATCCCTCAGTGCTTTCTGATACTAAAGGAAAAAGTAGATGGATATTGACCTGGCAACTATCAACACCTGTCAGTCTCTCTTGGATAACCAATATCTCTATAATCTCTTCTTCCCAGTAAAAAAAAAATAAAATATATTCATAAACCACACTGTGCCATCTCAAGTTACTGCACCAAGATAAAATTACAATGATTTTCAGTTGTTCCAAATGGACAGAATACCCTTCCTTATGATATCATGTCTTATAAGATAGATAATTGGCTTGCTACCAATATACCCAGATGAGACTGTGGAAGAGACAGGAAAAAAATAATAATATTTATTTATTCCTTGGGTTGACCCTGTTTACACAGATGCATTACTATTAGAAAAGGTTGGTTTGGGACATTGGAATGAATTTACTTAATGGGTCTGTATGTAATTGGGTTGGAGAAAATTTTTAATTTCTACAAAAATTATTAGAATTCTATCTTATTCCCTTTTGATAATTTTCACATGTTAACAAAGCCAACGTTTTTGTCTAGCAGACAAGATCTTAAATCCTAACAAAACTCAATTTTTTCCTTTTTTTTTTAAGTTTGAGAGCCTCATGTTCTCTCATGCTGCTTTAAATACAACTCAAAAAAACAAAAGGAGCTAAATGGGGCAGTAAGCCCAGACTTTTTATTTTAATTTATTTATCTTATTTTTAATTAAAAAATTAAAGATTGTATTTATTTATTTGAGAGAGAGAGAGCATGAGTGGGGCAGGGGGATGTAGCTGCAGAGAGAGACTGAGAAGTATACTCCCTAATGAGCAGGAAGCCCGATATGGGGCTCGATCCCAGGATACTGACTGAGATCATGACCAGAGACAAAGGCAGATACATGTGCAAAATCCCTTTTTTTCTGGGAAACAATACTTTACAAGAGATGTTTGAAAAAGTACTGGGGAAACAACTTTAATCAGAGATACAAAAATTTAATTGACTTCTGTAAAGCTACAGGGATCCAAATGATGGGAATCCCAGGCCGTTTAGGTTGTGGACCACAGAGTATTCTTCTCTGTAATATTTTATTTTCTTCCATGTCTACTAACTCCAGTCCAAGTTCACTGATCTCTTTTTAGATAGTGCAAAACATGGCAAAGAATACCAAACAAGTGCCCAATATTCTACATTTATTACATCATTTCTAACATATAGAAGTGTGTTACCAAGGCTGGTTCTGTGAACAAACCTAGTTATGCTAAAGTGTGTTTTGTTCTCCAAAAATTAAATTCATGATTATCACACAATTATAAAATACTTGTGTCAAGAATTTTTATTCAAAAATTAATAAGAGAAGCAGATATTAAAACTAGTTCACATGGTTATTTGGGATATAAGCAGAGTTGTGCAGCAGAAGTGCTCTGGGCCCATAATTTGGGTTATAGAATTTATGTTTTCTAATGAAAAATCACTAACTTGCATTATTGTTAACAAGAATCTTGTGCATTACCATCAGTTTTCTCCATTATAACCTCTTGCTCTACAGTTTGTAAATAACTTTGTCAATAGCAAGCTAATAAACGGGGTGACTCCAATGGATTGAGATAATCTCCAGAGTTTCTGCTACATAATGAACAGGACTCCATTGAAAGGACACCTAAGAGTTTATTTTGCCCAAAAATTTGATCACTTTTTTCACTGTCCTTACCTATTTTCCAAACCTAGTTCTTTTCAGTCTACAGACAACCCTGTATCTGACTGACTTGTTAATTCTGGGAATGTCTTGCAGATTAATTTGCTTGCCCGAGGTGGTTCCTCTAATTGATGTCTAAGAACCCTAATTAGTTAAGAAAACTTTTTTTTAACATTTTCATTGCTATTTATTATTATTATTATTATTATTATTATTGCTAATATCTCTATTATAAATAATTCACAAGGGCATCTTTCTGACAAAAGACAAAGAGCTGGCTACTAGTAGAAAAAGTACATTTGACTCTGTCAGTGAAAGTGGTAAAGGGATTTGAGAAAATAAGGCAAAGCAGTGGAATTATGTGTTAAAACTTTAAATATTATAGACACATTTACTTAATTTCTAATACTGCTTATAATTAAAAAAGATGTTTTCCATGAACCACGCATTACAGCAAATATATTGTTTATACAGATTAAATTTTCATCAAAAGGGACGCCTGGGTGGCTCAGTTGGTTAAGCAGCTGCCTTTGGCTCAGGTCATGATCCCAGCATCCTGGGATCGAGTCCCGCATCTGGCTCCTTGCTCGGCCGGAGCCTGCTTCTCCCTCTACCTCTGCCTGCCATTCTGTCTGCCTGTGCTTGCTCTCTCGCCCACTCTCTCTGATAAAGAAATAAAATCTTAAAATAAATAAATAAATTTTCATCAAAAAATTATAAGTGTATTTTTTTGTAGGATCATGATAAGCATTTTGCAGATGAGAAAAGTGAAATTTAGAAAAGTATGTCTCTTCAAATCCCTCATACAATATCTGGCCTAGATAGAAGGATATACTATCACAATTGAGGAAGATAATTGAGATTACTTAAAATGATAAACTTTACTGTATAGGGTTTTTTACAAGTTTGCCACAGATTCACATTTTTTAAAATATATATCTATTTGTGTAAAGAGAATGCACTGAGAAGTAAAAAGATAGTGATATATCAGTGCTACCAACTAATGGCTATAATATCATCACCTTATTTATGAACAATGAAACAGTGTGTAATATTTAAATAAATTTAAATAAATTCCTATTTATTTTATATATTTATAAATTTAAATGAATTCCTATTTATTTATTATTAAAGAAATTCCTCTAACAAACAGTATGTTTTGAAGGTTGCTAGCAGGAAAGTGTTGTACGACATGGAAGTAATCAGAAAATGTGATCTAAAATTCTGCTTTCAAGGGCGCCTGGGTGGCTCAGTGGGTTAAAATTCTGCTTTCAAGAAGCTATAACAGTAAGTACTGAGCATTAGCTATTATATGCTATGGATGAATAACTGAAACTATTGGTACACTATATGTTACCTAATTGAATTTTAAAAAGTTAATAAAAAAAACCACTATTTTATAAAACAATATTCCCAACAGGCTCTTTTGCTTTAAAATACTCACTTTGTTTCCTCTCCGAGAGAACACCAAATGGCGGATGACGCCGGTGCTGCGAGAGGGCCCGGAGGGCCCGGGGGCCCTGGAATGGGAGGCCGCGGCGGTTTCCGCGGTGGCTTCGGCAGCGGCATCCGGGGCCGGGGCGGGCCGGGGCCGTGGTCGGGGCCGGGGCCGAGGCCGCGGAGCTCGCGGGGGCAAGGCCGCGGACAAGGAGTGGATCCCCGTCACCAAGCTGGGCCGCCTGGTCAAAGACATGAAGATCAAGTCCCTGGAGGAGATCTATCTCTTCTCCCTGCCCATCAAGGAGTCTGAGATCATCGACTTCTTCCTGGGAGCCTCCCTCAAGGACGAGGTTTTGAAGATCATGCCTGTGCAGAAGCAGACGCGCGCGGGCCAGCGGACCAGGTTCAAGGCATTTGTCGCCATCGGAGATTACAATGGACACGTCGGTTTGGATGTCAAGTGTTCCAAGGAGGTAGCCACTGCCATCCGCGGAGCCATCATTCTGGCGAAGCTTTCCATTGTCCCTGTGCGGCGAGGCTACTGGGGGAACAAGATCGGCAAGCCCCACACTGTCCCGTGCAAGGTGACTGGCCGCTGTGGCTCTGTGCTGGTGCGTCTCATCCCCGCCCCCAGAGGCACTGGCATTGTCTCGGCCCCTGTGCCCAAGAAACTGCTGATGATGGCTGGTATTGACGACTGCTACACCTCGGCCAGGGGCTGCACTGCCACCCTAGGGAACTTTGCCAAGGCTACTTTCGATGCCATCTCCAAGACCTACAGCTGTGTTCACCAAGTCTCCCTATCAGGAGTTCACGGACCATCTTGTGAAGACCCACACCAGAGTCTCTGTTCAGAGGACCCAGGCTCCAGCTGTGGCTACTACATAGTTTTATACAAGAAAAATAAACTGAACTAAAGCTTGAAAAAAAAATACTCACTTTGTAATGAGAGTCATTACTTTTGTCTAGCCAAATCTTATAGCACTGTTTATCCCTTCCCTGCTTTATCCCTTCCCAGTATCAATAAAGGCTCACTTGGGTTACCTAGAAGCCATGAGAAAGCTTGTAATAGATCTGGCTGGTTTTCACCAGCAATTTGACCACCATGTGCACAGGGAAGTCTATTGATAAAGGCTTTATTGCAATAAGTTGCAAATACATGGATGATTTTGAATTCTCTTTCTTGAGGTCTTGTTTCATGATAATAAATTTAGGGTGGCTTATTGGAATGGATGTTATTAACATATCTTCATAGTTATAAGCACATGGAATTGTAAAATAGATGAATGAATGTGGCATTACTGACAACTGTCCTCATTTTGAAATCAAATTACAGTGTACTAAGATGAGGAAGCAAAGCAGATTTGGGATTATGAGTGAAATAATTTTAAAAAGTATTAGGGGTATGATCGGACTATTGGGTAATTCAGTAGAAAAATGTCTACTGATTGAGATTCTGTGTTCCCTGATTTCAGAGAGAAGTTAAGATAAATAAGTAACACGAGGAGACTAGGAAGCCAAACATAAGTGATAATTTTGTGCCAGGGTGTGTATACATCTGTTTATCTTCTTGCTTTACCACTAAGGTTGCTCCTAGAGGAGAGTTTAAATATGTGTTGGAGCTAATCTCTGTGGATTACACAAGAAACCACATCCTACAGCTCTCCCTGAAACACCCCTTATGATTTCAATGTAATTTGGTTTTTGCATTTTTAGAAATAACAAAATACTTTGCAAACTCATCTACTTTATTACCATCACAAGTGAGTCAGCTGACTCCACATTTTAACACAGTGACAGTCACAGAGGAATGGAGGAATGAGTAGAGTTATCAATATATGTGCTTTTAAGAAGTATGACAGGGTAGCAGCTATTTCCAGGAACCAAAACATGGGTCAGCAGCTGTGCAAGAAAAGTGATGGAATAAATGACTCATTTCAGAGGAGTTCTATAACATATTAGTTCTATAATGTATCTTCAGCCCCCAATTACCCGCTTTGATCTAAAGATAAGGATTTACAGTTAAGGTCCCATTTATGATTTGACTGGTAGGGTCTGAATCATGTTTACTATTGTTTTGACTATTACTTGAAACCTATAGTAGTACTTGGGATATGTGTTGTGTATTCTGTGAACATGTGCTATTTTTAGATTAGATAATTTCTGTCTCGAACCCCTGTTCATTTCTTTGTTTTTGTTTATTTGATAGTGGTTTCAGTAAATGGATATATCTGAAAAATTGCAAAGCCACTATTAAAACAAGTTATTATTATATATAGCATGGAATTGCACATTCCTCCTTTGAATCCGACAGAGCTTCACCATATCCTTAACAATTTGGGAAAAACATGCTATTATTTTTCTTTATAAAATTTCTCCTGTTAGGCTGTGATGGTTGTCATCAGCAGTAACTCCTCTGAAGGCTTTGTCAAAAGAGTTGAAAAAATTGGAAAGGTGTGTGAATGAAGCTGTTTGCTGAATATAAAGAAAAGAGCATTGAAGTACAATTCACACTCTTACTTCTCCTTCTATGCTTTCAGATGTTTGTCATTTGAAAATTTTGCTTCTAGAAGAGATGCCCTATATAATTCTTACTTTAAGGAGCAAGTTGCTTTTATAATTTTTTTATTATTCTACCATTCCAGTATTTCCATTTAAATTAAATTCAATACCATTTAAAAAAAATCAAAAGTGCAGCCAGTATTCAATTCCTGGGCTAAATAATTTTAGAAAGCTTTGTGTTATTGAACCTACGGGGTTTTTATGTAGTTTTAACTCTTTCTTTCTGTGATTTTTCCCATTAGTCATGTAAGTGACTGCAATATAACAGACATTGAGGATAAAGAAGGACTGAATAGAACAATCCTTGGCCTCATGAAGTTGAGAATCTAGCAAGGGAGTCAAACAATTCAATCATTCAGAGACAATTTATTGAGTGCCTGGCCTAAGATGAGCACAACAAAACCCCAGCCCAGAGGAATCATTTTAATGGGAGAGATAGATAATAGGTAAGCCAACTTTAAAAAAAAAAAAACGTACTGATTTTTCTTTAATAGAGATGCATATTTGAACTAAATAAGCACATTTTTAAAAGAGCAGTGATTGAGAAGAGGTTTTTAAACTGAGTGGTCCAAAAGGGCCTCCCTGAAAAAGTCTGTTTTGAACAGATTTCTGAATAATATCAGCTAGGAAGCTGCGTAAAAATCTCAGGGATGGGTGATTTTTCCAGTCGAAAAACTGTAAAGGCTCCAAAGTCACAATAGAGCTATAAGTTTCTCTAATAAAGTAACTTCTGACAAAGAATGAGAAGAAATAACTAACCCAGGTTTGAAAGAAAAGGGACAGACTTTCTATGGAATTCATATTTAATTAAAGCTCTAAAGGACAAAAATACAATAGAGCAAAATTCTGGTCACGCTGATATACCTAACGAAAGTTCATAAACAAGGTGTGGGTAGCAAAGAGTGTGTGGGAATGTTGGTAAGAACAGTGGGGAAGAGTCATCCCTGAACATGTTCTTAAATGAAGCAATTCTTGGGTTGTTTTAAAGGGTAAATTGGAGTTTGCCTAAGTGATTAGAGAAGGATGCCTCAGCTTATGGAAGTTCAAAGCCATAAAGATGTGATAAACTACTGCAGATATTTTCATGTATATTTGTTGTTGCTTCTAGTAATGGTGATCTAAAAACTCCTACTTAAGACAACTAAAAATCCAGACAAAATAGCTTTTAAAGTTAAAAATATCAGAATGATTATAAAAATAAGTGAGGGATTACTGGGCCAAAATACGAAATACAATGAGAGCCTAGAGATATATGCCCTGAAGCCATTTTAGCTATGAGAGCATTTGAAACTGCTAAAACACACTGAGCTGTGTTGTTCATAGACTCTTGATACTAGAGAAACAAAATTCAAAATCCAGCAGCAATCAAATTTGAGGACTTTGGTACAACCCCAATTTTTTTTTTTTTTAAATTTATTTTTTATTTTCAGCACACATGGATGGAACTAGAGCGTATCATGCTTAGCGAAATAAGTCAAGCAGAGAAAGACAACTATCATATGATCTCCCTGATATGAGGAAGTGGTGATGCAACATGGAGGCTTAAGTGGGTAGGAGAAGAATAAATGAAACAAGATGGGATTGGGAGGGAGACAAACCATAAGTGACTCTTAATCTCACAAAACAAACTGAGGGTTGCTGGGGGGAGGGGGTTTGGGAGAGGGGGTACAACCCAAATTTAACTTGAGATCCCCAAAGCACAAGGAGAAGCAGAAATAAGACTATAGCCTACCTTGCCTTCTGTGTAAACTGAGAAAGTCAATCACTGAATTTGGAGTATGATTGTCTTGTAGAGTCTCAGATATAAGAGAAAATCCTACCAAGGAGGACCATACCATTATTATAGCTCTTAATTATCCCTACTCAATAAGAGTTTCAAATATAATGTCTTGAACATAGCAAAATGTAACAAAGCACACAAAGAAAAACCATTAACAAGATTTGATAGACAAAATGGGATTAAGTATGATGTTAAAATGATCAATAAAGATTGTAAAATGGCTTGATTACTCTGCTCAAAGAAATGAGAGGGGAAGCAAATTGAACCAAAAACTGACACTAAAAATGATATTGAGAAAGGTTTTATAAATGAACCAAATGGATACTCTAGAACTTTAAAGATATGACAGCTAATTTAAGGTACCACAGGGGTGCCTGGGTGGCTCACTTAATTAAACCTCCAATTCTTTTTCCTTTTTTTTTAACACCTTAATTTTATTTTATCTCTTTCATTTGGCTCAGGTCATGATGTCAGGGTTGTGAAATAGAGCCCAGAGTTGGGCTCTGTGCTGAGCCTGGAGTCTGCTTAAGATTCTTTTCCCTTCTTTTTCTATCCCTCCCTGCACTCTCACTTGCTCGCTCTCTCTTGCTTGCAAATAAATAGATAGATAGATAGATAATAGACAAAGAAAAATAAAAGCAGATTATGAAAATAAATATAAAGATTTTGAAATGAAAACAAGTTCAAAATAAAATAGAGAAGACCTACACAGCTTAAAGTTCATTCAGAAAATCTACTATTAAAGAAGTCAGTATGACACAATGTTAAGATATCAAAAGATTTGAGCATGCACTTTACAGAAAGGGTAATCCAAATGGCCACTCATATATAAAAACTGTTTATCTTTATTATGAATCTGGAATTAAATTAAATTAAATTAATAATAAATTAAAACCTAAAATGACATACTATTACACACTTACCATATTGGGCAACAGTAAAATTGCCTTGCAAGAATGTGAAAGAATGAAAGTGCCCATAATAAAAACATTTGAGGTAAGTTGGACAATATTTAGAAAACTTAAAAATAAAAATAAAAATTTGGTCCATTCCTAGAAATACAACATGGAACTAAATGAATATTTTCACCAGGATATGCAAACAGATGATTATAGCTATTTCATTCATAACGGCAGATCAGTAGTGGTCTATTTGCACAATGTTACATTAAATAAGAGAGAATATTAACAAACTGGGAGGAGGGGCTAGGTTGTTATCATAAACAGATCTTCTATGGTGCTGATTATGTTCTATTTCTCAAAATCTTTAAGTTAAAAAAGTTTTCACATTATATCTAGATAGATAGATGATAGATAGATATCCCAGAAGCTGCAATGCTAGGCTAAGACCAGGCTTTAAAGGGCTTTTCTATACTCTACTAAATACTTGAAACCATTCATTATATCATAGCTCAGTGTTCAAATCTCCATTTGTTTCCTCAGTTTCCTAATATTTACCTTAAGGTGACCTGATCCAGACTTTTGATCACCTTTGTCTAAATATTTCTATTTTAACAAAGTCCTTTTTAACACTGAGAGACTAAAACTTAGAAAAATACTCTTTTATCTCACTAGAGTGGAAAATATATAGTTACCCATTAACTAATGATATCCATGTCTACATTAGATCAATGACATTTTTAATTCTTGGGAGCTTTTGGTTAAATGAAATTTTTAAGCTTCCTTTAAATGAAGCTTTAAGCCATCACCACATGAATAAAATTAAAGAACCAAATGAAGACAGGCCAAGTATTTACAGAGTAATAGAATGTGCAATGGTAAGAGTACAATTCTGAAATCATAAAGCCTAAATTAGTGTGATGCATTTTTGCTACCCATGTAATCATAAACCTGTTATCCAAATGTGTTAGCCTCAGTTTTTTCACCCATGAAATGGTGATGATAATACTTATGCTGCGTTGTTGTGTGTATGTGATGAAGCATGGAGCATGAGAATCTCATATTCCATGCTAAAATGATAGCTATTTTTATACTTATAATAATTCTAGTAATAGTAATTAAATTGTTCAAAATGGTAATATTCATTTATATTGAGGCATTGTATTGACTATTCATAGACACATTTACCAAAATAAATTTCATTTTACTTTACCCCCTCTGAGGATATATATTCCCTAATTCAATATGAATCTCTTTATGAATAATAATTATCATAATAAATATGCTGATTTGTCTTCTATTTGTTTTTAGGGAGGTATCCTTTACTGTTGAACATGAAACTTAAGCAAGTCTGTCTTATTCAAAATTTGCATGCTGTTTTCTTATGAAACTAGATTATAGAGTTGTATGAAATAAATTCATGCAGTTAAGACATTGATGTTTGGAACACTGGGTGGTCAGTTTAGTATTTCAAAAGAAGATTTTAAATTTAAACCTTAAAACTGAGCTCTTTCAGCCTTTTTTATAGACCATCCTTCATGTTTCATAAGTACTCCTCCATTGTAAACTAAGTAATACTTTTTGTCACAGTGTATATAATGAAAATGGATTTTATATTCTATTATTTCAGAGTTAGTTGCAGTTTCTACTGCCTTACTTCATTTTTTGAAAAATAGATTAATTCTACAAAAAGTTTTTTCCAGCTTTATTGAAAAAAATCGACATATTTGTAAATTTAAGAAATGATTTCTTATAACATTGCAAACCTTTAACATTGTGTAAATTTTGTACAATTTGATAAATTGGTATACATCTTTATTGCAATATAATCTACATAAAAATGTTAATACATCTACTATCTCGTATAGTTGCCACTGTTTTTTATGCATTTATTATAAGAAATTTTAAGATCTACTCTCTTAGCAACTTTTATGTATATAGTATAGTAGAGATAAACTTCAGAGGTCTTGTGGGTTTTGTTCCAGACTGCCTCAATAAAGTGATTATCTCAATAAACTAAGTCAAATTATTATATTTTTTGGTTTCCCAGTGCATATAAAAAATTATGTTTCCCAGTGCATATAAAAAATAAAAACTATACTGCACTGTTCAAAAGCATTATGTTTTTAAAGAAAAACAATGTATATACCTTAAGTACACTAGTTCTGAGTTTTCAGTGGGTCATAATTACTGATCACAGATCACCATAACAAATACAATAATAATGAAAAAACTTGATATATTGCAAGAATTACCAACATGTGACAAAGAGACACAAAATGAACAAATGTTGTTAGAAAAATGGTGGCAGCAGACCTCTTTTATACAAGATTGCTATAAACTTTCAACTTGTAAGAATGTGATATATGCAAAGTTTAATAAAGGGAAGCACAATAAAAAAAAGTATGTATATCTTATTAACTATGATCATCATGCTGTACATTAGATCCCCAGAACTTTTTCATATTATAGTTGCAAGTTTGCACCCTTGGACCACCTTACTCCACCCCAGGTTCACCCCTTGTCAACTCAACTCTAAGTTTCCATTAGTTTTCCTTTTCCTCAGATTCTGTATGTAAGGGATATCATAATACATAAATTAAAAAAATATACAAAATCTTTGAAATATTTCACTTAGAATAATACCTTCAAGATCCATCCATGCTGTTGTAAATGGCAGTATTTCTTAATTTTTCATGGTTAAGTAGTATTCCGTAGTATATATTTACCATACTTATTTTACTCATTCATCCATTAATGGATACTGAAGTTATTTCCATCTCTTGCTTAGAGTTAATAATTTTATAATAAACATAAGAGTGCAGATATGTCTTTGAACAGTGAACTTCGTTTTCTTTAGATAGATACCTAGAAGTGGGATTACTGAATCATATGGTAATTTTACTTTTAATAATATGAATAATCTCCATACTGTTTTCCATACAAATTTATATCCCTATTACAGTGCACAAGTTCCCCGTTTTCCCCAATATTTACCAAAATTGGTTAGTTTCAATTTTTTGGTAGTATATATTCTAATATCTTGCTGTGTTTTTCAGAGGTAAACAACAACAACAACAACATAAGGACTTTGCCCTGAGATTTTTGCGTTGAGCACTTTTTAATGCTCCTGTTGGTCATTTATATAACTTTTTTGAAAAAAAAAGTCTATTGAGATCCTTTTGCTATTTTTTTAATCATATATTTTTTTCTATTTGTATCTGTTGGTTATTAACCTCTTTTCAGATATAAGATTCGTAAGTATTTTCTTACATTCTGTGGATTGTGTTTTCATTCTCTCTCCCTTTTTTTGGCAATGCAGAAACGTTAGTTTGATGTAATACCATTTATTTATTTTTGCTTTTTTTGCTTGTGTTTTTAGTCTGGTATCCAAAAAACTATTGGCAAGACCAATGTCAAGGAGAATTTTTCCTATGTTTTCCTTTAGGAAATTTAGTTTCATGCATCACCTTTAAGTCTTTAATCTATTTCAAGTTCAGACTTATGAGTGATATAAGGTTCCCTTTTCATACTGTTTATGTGACTATTCAGTTTTAAATATCATTTATTGAACAGACTATCTTTCCCCATTACATATGTTGGCCCCTGTCAAATATTAGGTGACTGTATGAAAGGATTTATTTCTGGACTCTCAATTCTGTTCTACTTGTTTATTGGTCTGTTTTTATGCCAGTATACTTTATTGTTTTGAGCATGAGGGCTTTGTAGTATAGTTTCAAATCAAGAAGTGTAATCTCCCTTCTTCATTCTTTTTCAGAACTGCTTTGATTATTTGTTGTCTTTTATGGTCTCATATAAACTTTAGGATTCTTTACTTACTTCTGTAAAACAATAATATTGGATTTTTTTAAAGATTTTTAATTTATTTATTTGACAGAGAGAGATGACAAGCAGGCAGAGAGGCAGGCAGAGAGAGAAGAGGAAGCAGGCTTCCTGCTGAGCAGAGAGCCTGATGCGGGGCTCGATCCCAGGACCCTGGGATCATGACCAGAGCCGAAGGCAGCGGCTTTTAACCCACTGAGCCACCCAGGCGCCCCTAACATTGGATTTTTGATAGGAATTGGATTTACAGATGGTTTACGGTAGTATGGACATTTTAACAATGTTAATTCTTACCATTCATAAATATGAGCTATCTTTCCATTTCTGTCACCTTCAATTTCTTTATCAATGTCATAGTTTATGGAGTACAGATCTTTCATCTTCTTAGTTAAATCTATTCCTAAGTATTTTATTATTTTTGATGCTATTGTGAATTAGATTGTTTTCTTTATTTTTTCAGATAGTTCATCATTAGAATGTTAAAATGCTCCTGTCTTGTGCTTACTTTGGCAGCACATATACTAAAATTGGAATGATGCAGAGAAGATTAGCGTGATCACTGAACAAGGATGACATGACAAACTGGGAAGCAGTCCATAAAAAAAAAAAAAGAAACAAAACAAAATTCTTTTCTTTTATATATTGATCTTGTATTTGGTAATTTTACTAAATTTGTTTATTCAAATTTTTTGTGAATTTTTTAGGATTTTTTAACATGTAAGTTCATGTTATCCAAAAAAAGAAAATTTTACTTCTTCCTTTTTTTTTTTTTTTTTTTGGAGTCTCTTATTTCTTTGTGTTCCTTGTTTCTCTGGCTAGGACATCCACTACTGTGTCAAATGAGAGTAGTGAAAATGGACACACTTGTCTTTCTTCTGATCTTTAAGGGGAAAACTTTCAAAAGTTTTGATTGAATATGAGATTAGCTCTGGGCTTGCAATCTGTGTTTTTTCTTTAATGGGTTTTTTAAATTATTTTTTAAAATTTTTTATATAATGTGTTTTTATCCCTAGGGGTACAGGTCTGTGATTCACAGCACTCACCATCACTCACCATAGCACCTGCCCTCTCCAATGTCCATACCCCCACCATCCTCTCCCAACACACCTCCCCCCAGCAACCCTCAGTCTGTTTTGTGAGATTCAGTCTTTTATGGTTTGTCTCCCTCCTAATACCATCTTTTTTTATTTTTTTTTCGTACGCCCGAAAATGCCTATGTTGCATCTCCACTTCATCATATCAGAAAGATCATATGATAGTTGTCTTTCTCAGATTGATTTATTTCGCCAAGCATAATACCCTCTAGTTCCATCCACGTCATCACAAATAGCAGGATTTCATTTTTTTTGATGGCTGCATAGTATTCCATTGAACATATATACCACATCTTATTTATTGATTCATCTGTTGAAGGACATTTAGTTTCTTTCCATAGTTTAACTATTGTGGACATTGCTGCTATAAACATTTGGGTGCATGTGCCCCTTCAGAATGCCACGTTTGTATCTGTAGGGTATATACCCAGTACTACAAGCACTGGGTCATAGGGTAGTTCTATTTTCAGCTTTTTGAGGCACGTCCACGCTGTTTTCCAGAGTGGTTGAACCAGCTTGCATTCCCACATACAGTGTAGGAGGGTTGCCCTTTCTCCACATCCTCGCCAGCATCTGTCATTGACTGACTTGTTCATTTTAGCCATTCTGAACGGTGTGAGGTGGAATCTCATTCTGGTTTTGATTTGTATTTCCCTGATGCCGAGTGATGTGGAGCATTTTTTCATGTGTCTGTTGGCCATTTGAATGTATTCTTTGATGGAACATGATAGTGAGCGTAGGGAATCACCAAGTTAATGAAAGAGGTGCCTCTTGTAGGTGAATTAAGAGTGAGAGAAAGAAAAGAGGGCTGATCCTAGATTAGAGAACTCGGGGCTGGAAAGGACCCTCATCTGGGAGCAGAGAAAGTGGTCCAGAATCAGAGGCACAGAGAACTCCCAACACCTTCCACAGAAGCGGAGCACCTAAAGACATAGTGCCATTCCCCCCGGAAAATCTAGGCATGGAGGTATTCTCTTTAGGCAAATAGGCATCGGAGAATAGTTTGTCCATAGCCCAGTCACTGACTTCAAGAGGAAAAGCTATACCAGCTCTCGAAGCAGGCCGGATAGCTCAAGCAACAGCAGCCAAGCCAAAATCCTTATCCCCTGCATTTCTGAACAATGACAGAGCAGCGGTTCTGTCTAGAACCAGGAGGTATTCAGAAGTCAATTGTTGGGTCCCGGGTTGTGTCCATCAGTTCAGACGCGGCCTTCAGATCAACTCATGATTCCAGGGCCTTGGCATTGACTCTGTTCTCAGGTTCTCTGCTCAGGGGCAAGTAAGCTTCTCCCTCTCCAGCTCCACCCCCTGATTGGGATCTCTCTGCCTCTCTGTCCAAACGTGCATGTGCATGTTCGATAAGATAACAAAGACAAAAACAGTGCACAATAATTGACTGGGGCCAAAGGATGTTTTATTGAATTTGGACCTAGGTTCCTATGGAGGGCAGCCAGGTATAGAGAACCTCCCACCATCCTAAAATGCCCGACCTTCGCTTGGAGCTTCCTTGTTCATTCTCCTGTTCTTTGCCTTCCTGGATCTCCTCACCAACCTGCAGCATCCGCTGTCTGTCGTGCTGTACTGACCCCTTGTTAACACATTGTGCATCCTCTCGGGGCTCCATTGGAACATGCCCATCTTCCTCAAGAGGCACTGTTTGCTTATCGCATGTAACCATTTGGGGGATGGTCATGAGAGGGTGAAGGCAGGCTTGTGCTGCCGCATCTCCATGCAGTTCCACAGAGGGTAGCTGATCCACCATGAGGGAGTGCTCAAGGTTCTTCCACATTCGAATCCTCTTCAATGCGTCCTTTTGCACATACAAGTTGTCTTCCTGAAATGGGCACCGAAGTCTTTCAGATGGCTTCACTTGGGCTTGGGTCTCTTCCAACATGCTCTCCGTTGGCTTCTGTGGACTCCAAGAACATGAGTCCGTCCTGGACCTAAGGTTCTAGGGTGTAGAGTCTGCCTTGGATGAATGGTGTTTTTGGAAGATTGGGAGGCCTTGTTGGCACCGTTTCTGGAGACCATCGAGGTACTCGTGTGCTTGCTGTGGAAGATTCCAGACATGTCTTTGGCACGGTTGCGGGGGTTCACTTTGAGCTTCCCTTGGGTGGACCTTTTCCTGTTGAGATGCTCCATGATTTGGTGGGAGGGTCTCACCCTTACGCAGGGCTCGGATTTCCTCCCCTGAGGCTTTGCTTGTGGTCTGTTAGTTTCTTGGCCTGTCGTGGCTAAGATGGAATGAGGGATCCTTGCCTTTCTCCGAGGTCCAGAGGGCTGGTGCTGACACTCACGACCAAATACTACGAATTGGGCCATGGAGAAGTTGACACCGACTCGCTTCGCAAACTGCCTTGGTGAGAGACCCAGGCGGCTCCAGCGGTTTGGGATGGCTTGGGGTCCTCTTGGCCCACCCATGACTACTCCAGTCAAGTGTAGTGATCAGGCCTGGGTTGATGAGGAGTGGTTGCTATGACCTCAAGGCTTTGTGACATCACAGATGCTGGCTTCACTGAAGCAGCTGTCCCTCTCCCATGACCTTGGTGTCCTATGGCTTTAAGTAGGAAGCCCCGGGAAGGACAGAACAAGAGCCCTCTGAACCTGATCAAGAACTCAGGATGTCTTGTGGGTTAATGTCCAACTTCCCCTTTCTGGAGACATAGAGGAAGGAAAATGACATTCAGTATACCTTCCTTTAGGCCAACATATCCCCAGAGACGGCAAGGTGTCCTTTTACACTACAATTTCTAGATATCTCAAGAAAAGGTGAGGCCTCGCGGGTATAAGCAGCTCTCCGTGGGGTTTGTCGTCCTGTGGGTGAGAGCGTACTTTGTCAGCGTCTTTTGCCTATGGGTCAGTGATGACTAAGATACGGAAAGTCCCTTTCGGAGGTAAAAGGTGAGGGCATCGCTATATGGTGCTGTCTGTGGCCTCGTCTCCTAGTGTTCTGAAACACGCGGCTAAGGGATGAGGCCTCTGTCTACCTGGCTTTCCCTTAAATACCTTTGCAAAGTCTTTGAGGAGAGTGATATTCTGCATCTGAGCTAACTCTCAATGAAGAGGCCTGGACCGAACCCGTTGTTATTATTAGTTAACTGTACTTGTTGTGGTAACGGGTATAAACATGTGGACCAAGCCTCTTTAGTCAGAAGGAAAGGGACGGCCTATACCGAAGGCTTGCAAGGCCCATTCGAGCAGAACTTTGGAGTGAGTCGCAATGCCCTTGCAAGGACTAGTGGATCAGAAAGTTTGGGTCCATTTCGGCACCACAGTATTCCTCTGCCGTCGAGTGAATGAACCCCTGGACCTTGCCTTGACATGAATGTCCCATGCCCTGCTGTTGGGAAATGGAAAAGGCAAGCAGACAAAGGGAAATGTCATATGGCTACCCACAATATGTGCCTCGGGAGGAATACCTTGGCCCACTTAAGGAAGGGAATAATAAAGGGCAAGAAGTCAGAGAAGGAGACCCACCAGGAGTGACTCAGGACTCTGAGAATCCAGCTGAGGGCTACCGAAAAGAGAACTGATTAATGGGTGGTCAGGAGTTGTGGCATATATTAGGAGGAGCACTAGGACGTCCATGCAACTAAAGCATCCGTGAATACTCTGTCAAAAATGGATGATGGATGATAGGCAGGCTTTCTCAACAGAACAGCAACAAGAACAACATCAATTCATAGGAAAACAATGTGGCCCTCTCAAAACCAAAGGAAGTCACAGGGAGAAAAGGAAAGAATTATATTGTTTATTATCTTTCCTTATTGAAATGACATGGGTGGGTTTCCTAAAATGTCCTTCTTTGAATTGGGTCTTTATCCTTGTAAATTAGAGTTTACCCACTTCTTCCATCTCTGGATTTGATGAGAGGACATGACAATGCCTTCACTAAATACATAGAAGAGTGGCCCAAGCAAATGACTTGACCTGGCCTTCTGTGTGTTGGCAGGGGTTGGATTACTGCTTCAAAGGCTTCCGTCTAAACTAGAGAGCTGAGATTTTGTAGGTTTCCTGACCTAATCTTGGAAGTTTCTATGTGTCTGGGAATTTATCCTTTTCTCTCAGTTCTTGGATTTGCTAGCATAAATGTGTGGCTATGCCTTTTCGGTTATTCTTTTTTCCTTGCTACCAGTTGTGATGTGGTTTCATACTTGCAGCTGTGTGCTTGTCTCCCTGTTTTATCCCAGTAATGGCTTCTGCGGTTTGTTCCTGTTGTCAAAACTCAAGTGTGAGATCTCCTGATTTTTTTCCTATTGGTTTGTTTGTATTTCCTTAATTTTGATAATCACATGTCTGATTTCAATTTTTCTGTTAACTTTGGAGTTCGGTTTTTCTTCATCTTGTTCCTTCAGTCGTCCTTTTAGGTGGCTTTCTTTTTCGGTGTTTTTAAATTTTGGAAATGCACACATTTAACCCTATATTGTTTCCCCATAAAATGTTTTGGCATCCTCCTCTAAGTTTCTTAGAATTCCTTCGTTCATGGCTCTTCTTTTCCTTTGGATTTTCTTTCTTGCATTCATTGCAGTTCGTGAATGTGTTGTGTTTTCCACTTTAGTGTCTGGCTGTATTTCCAATTTGAAAGTGATATCTTCCTGTTTTCATACCTTCGTGATGATAAGTGCACAGGATAGGTTTTGACTTCTCTTCCATGAATTATGACTGGATTTGGACTCGAGCTCATGACCTGCGATAGACAAAGTTAGGTCTGCTGCTGGGAAGAACATATCTTATTGTCCTCAGAGACGCAATCTTACTCATGGACCCCCAAAGTTCAGGTGGTCTCGAATGCCCATGTGGACATCTGTTATTCCTTAGCACCTTCCCATCCAGATAATCTGTCCTGTGCTTAACCTGGATATCATAGTTGCCAACAGTATTGGATAAACGTCGCCATCTCCATTCCTGTGTGTTCATAGGCTTCCAACGTTTAGATACACCTTTTTTCATGGTGGATATGTTGGCAATTCTTCCAGGTTTCTGATGTTTTGATGCTCCATCAAGACAAAACACCTTCCGCTTAGCTTTTTTCTCTCGAAGGCATAAAATGACTCTCGCTGACTTAGGCACAAACACTTTGGCTCTCTTCTCCTTGGGAATAGCATAACCTACATCTTCCCTGTTTCTTCACTTGCAAGCTATGAGTATCTTTATAGTCGAAGGAAATCTCCTATGGGCAACAGAAGGACGAGCTTGTTTAATATTTGCTGTTTTCTTATGGATGTTTCTATTTTTTTTTTTTTTTTGATTTGGAATTTCAACCACTGTTACAAACTGTTTGTATTGACGGGAGTCTTTAGTCCTGAGTACTGAATGTATTATTGATAGGTAATAGTTCACTTTCTCATTTCGGTTGGCTTCTGACTTGGATTCTATTTGCCTTTCACCTATATGGTATTTTCTTGGGGTTGCTTCATTGGTACGATTCCTCGCTTCCTTCCCATATTTTGCATGTCTTATCTTTGTGTGTTTGCATGTGAATGTGTTAATGCTGTGTGGTGTGTGTGTGTTTCACATCACAATTATTATTAAAATACGAGAGAATGGAATTCGGTCTCTTGTGGGTAGCAATTCAATTTGACATGCCTTGAAATCTCACATTCCATTAGTTTCAGGAAATCTCCTTAAAGGAATGTCATCTCTTGTCCTCTTCAAGAATCCCGTGTTCTCACAAAACGGCCTTCCAACAAACAGCACCATTTGAATTCCTCATTAGAGTCATAATGTTTGGCCCAATACCCTTTCTTTTTCGTATGTTTCTTGACTGTCATGAGTTAGTGAAATCGTCTGTTTATTGTCTTTCTGAGAATGATAGATGTGACAAAGTCCAATGCTCTCCGCAAGACTGCCATAAGAGACATGTGGAAGAATTCCTTCTTGCTTATGTCACAGTACAAATTGTGGTGACATGAAGACACTGAGATGGTAGTAGTGTCTAATAACCTCATGCTTCTTCAACCATGAAGGCAACAAAAAGATGACCACAACAACTGCAGTGGGGTGGAAATTGACCTGAAGCCTACAAGGTAAACTCCAGAGCGAAATAGAACGGAAGGTGCAGAGATGATGGGAGAAGGTTGGAGACATGGCTCAGGGGAGATTTGGTTGGTTCGTGGATCAGAGGGCTGGAGTCCATGAAGAGGACCAAAGCACAGGAGAGCAGGGCACCCTGGGAACACACAAGGAACCTGTTTCCCAGTGCCGTTGACTGTGAGACGCAGAGGCTCTGAAGGGCACGAGTACTTGACAACACAAGTGTTGAGGGCTGAAGTTTTCCTATCAGCAGGCTTGGCAGACATCAACTTGAAAGAACACCATCTTTTTCCTGCATATGACACCAACAAGCGACCAGGAGCAGACAGCCTGGAGACAATGATCAGAGAGAGACAATACCAAGAGACGCAGTGGGAAGATGATGAGTCGTGGGAGTGATTCCGTGAAAGGCAGTGTTCGTGGAGATGACTCAATGTGGACATAATAAATTTTGGCTCTCACAACAGCAGCATCAAGACAGAGCTTGGCCAAGACAGGTATGTGAGGACAGAGACTCCCTAGCCAGCCAACACAAAATACCAACAGTGGAACACTTGGAGGATTGCCTTCCTCAGTCCAAGATGCTTAGTCCAAGGAGAACAGACTCTCCCATACGGGACGAGAAGAAAGCTTTGACCACATGTTCTCTTCTGAACACAGCATTCTGCAGGCCTGCGTTCTGTTGAGTTGGTAGAGTTTCTCCTTTCACAGGCACACCAGAGCCCACCAAGGTAAACCTCAGCATATTCAGCCCGGACCCTAAAAACAACAAGCGGCCGGAAAGGAGAGCTACTGTAAATGACTGGCCTCCAGGACAGGGTCAGCCACAACACAAACAGCAGTGGCATGCATGCCACATACACTCTCACAAACACACACACACGCATGCACTCAACAAACCTTAAGGGCGAGCCCTGGGTCACTCACGGATCACTTCCTCCTAAATAAATTACCCTCAGGTTAGAAAACAGAATGAGTTTAACGAATACAGAGAGGTGACAGAGACTTAGATCCAATGCAAAGATGGAAGAATCAATTGATTCCCAGGTAAAGGAAGAAGGAGTGATTACGACTAGGCAGTCAGAGTGAAACCTCTACATAGAGCACGCCCGATGCGGGATAGAAAGCTGTGGCCTGGATACTCGCTGTACATCAGAAAACATAGGAGATATCAGAGAGTCTCGAAACACAGAGATAAAACTGATAAAGATAAAAACACCTAAGGAACTCCTGAAGAGAAGATTGGCAGGAGACTGGATGCAAAGTTCGGGAACATGGTAGAAGTGGAGGATCCAATTAGGAACCGAGAAGAACAAGCCTAGAAAATAAGGATGCAAATTCTAAGAGAGAAGGCAGAATGATGGAACATGATAGTGAGCTTAGGGAATCTCTAAGGAAATGAAAGAGGTGCCTCTTGTAGGTGAATTAAGAGTGAGAGAAAGAAAAGAGGGCTGATCCTAGATTAGAGAACTCGGGGCTGGAAAGGACCCTCATCTGGGAGCAGAGAAAGTGGTCCAGAATCAGAGGCACAGAGAACTCCCAACACCTTCCACAGAAGCGGAGCACCTAAAGACATAGTGCCATTCCCCCCGGAAAATCTAGGCATGGAGGTATTCTCTTTAGGCAAATAGGCATCGGAGAATAGTTTGTCCATAGCCCAGTCACTGACTTCAAGAGGAAAAGCTATACCAGCTCTCGAAGCAGGCCGGATAGCTCAAGCAACAGCAGCCAAGCCAAAATCCTTATCCCCTGCATTTCTGAACAATGACAGAGCAGCGGTTCTGTCTAGAACCAGGAGGTATTCAGAAGTCAATTGTTGGGTCCCGGGTTGTGTCCATCAGTTCAGACGCGGCCTTCAGATCAACTCATGATTCCAGGGCCTTGGCATTGACTCTGTTCTCAGGTTCTCTGCTCAGGGGCAAGTAAGCTTCTCCCTCTCCAGCTCCACCCCCTGATTGGGATCTCTCTGCCTCTCTGTCCAAACGTGCATGTGCATGTTCGATAAGATAACAAAGACAAAAACAGTGCACAATAATTGACTGGGGCCAAAGGATGTTTTATTGAATTTGGACCTAGGTTCCTATGGAGGGCAGCCAGGTATAGAGAACCTCCCACCATCCTAAAATGCCCGACCTTCGCTTGGAGCTTCCTTGTTCATTCTCCTGTTCTTTGCCTTCCTGGATCTCCTCACCAACCTGCAGCATCCGCTGTCTGTCGTGCTGTACTGACCCCTTGTTAACACATTGTGCATCCTCTCGGGGCTCCATTGGAACATGCCCATCTTCCTCAAGAGGCACTGTTTGCTTATCGCATGTAACCATTTGGGGGATGGTCATGAGAGGGTGAAGGCAGGCTTGTGCTGCCACATCTCCATGCAGTTCCACAGAGGGTAGCTGATCCACCATGAGGGAGTGCTCAAGGTTCTTCCACATTCGAATCCTCTTCAATGCGTCCTTTTGCACATACAAGTTGTCTTCCTGAAATGGGCACCGAAGTCTTTCAGATGGCTTCACTTGGGCTTGGGTCTCTTCCAACATGCTCTCCGTTGGCTTCTGTGGACTCCAAGAACATGAGTCCGTCCTGGACCTAAGGTTCTAGGGTGTAGAGTCTGCCTTGGATGAATGGTGTTTTTGGAAGATTGGGAGGCCTTGTTGGCACCGTTTCTGGAGACCATCGAGGTACTCGTGTGCTTGCTGTGGAAGATTCCAGACATGTCTTTGGCACGGTTGCGGGGGTTCACTTTGAGCTTCCCTTGGGTGGACCTTTTCCTGTTGAGATGCTCCATGATTTGGTGGGAGGGTCTCACCCTTACGCAGGGCTCGGATTTCCTCCCCTGAGGCTTTGCTTGTGGTCTGTTAGTTTCTTGGCCTGTCGTGGCTAAGATGGAATGAGGGATCCTTGCCTTTCTCCGAGGTCCAGAGGGCTGGTGCTGACACTCACGACCAAATACTACGAATTGGGCCATGGAGAAGTTGACACCGACTCGCTTCACAAACTGCCTTGGTGAGAGACCCAGGCGGCTCCAGCGGTTTGGGATGGCTTGGGGTCCTCTTGGCCCACCCATGACTACTCCAGTCAAGTGTAGTGATCAGGCCTGGGTTGATGAGGAGTGGTTGCTATGACCTCAAGGCTTTGTGACATCACAGATGCTGGCTTCACTGAAGCAGCTGTCCCTCTCCCATGACCTTGGTGTCCTATGGCTTTAAGTAGGAAGCCCCGGGAAGGACAGAACAAGAGCCCTCTGAACCTGATCAAGAACTCAGGATGTCTTGTGGGTTAATGTCCAACTTCCCCTTTCTGGAGACATAGAGGAAGGAAAATGACATTCAGTATACCTTCCTTTAGGCCAACATATCCCCAGAGACGGCAAGGTGTCCTTTTACACTACAATTTCTAGATATCTCAAGAAAAGGTGAGGCCTCGCGGGTATAAGCAGCTCTCCGTGGGGTTTGTCGTCCTGTGGGTGAGAGCGTACTTTGTCAGCGTCTTTTGCCTATGGGTCAGTGATGACTAAGATACGGAAAGTCCCTTTCGGAGGTAAAAGGTGAGGGCATCGCTATATGGTGCTGTCTGTGGCCTCGTCTCCTAGTGTTCTGAAACACGCGGCTAAGGGATGAGGCCTCTGTCTACCTGGCTTTCCCTTAAATACCTTTGCAAAGTCTTTGAGGAGAGTGATATTCTGCATCTGAGCTAACTCTCAATGAAGAGGCCTGAACCGAACCCGTTGTTATTATTAGTTAACTGTACTTGTTGTGGTAACGGGTATAAACATGTGGACCAAGCCTCTTTAGTCAGAAGGAAAGGGACGGCCTATACCGAAGGCTTGCAAGGCCCATTCGAGCAGAACTTTGGAGTGAGTCGCAATGCCCTTGCAAGGACTAGTGGATCAGAAAGTTTGGGTCCATTTCGGCACCACAGTATTCCTCTGCCGTCGAGTGAATGAACCCCTGGACCTTGCCTTGACATGAATGTCCCATGCCCTGCTGTTGGGAAATGGAAAAGGCAAGCAAACAAAGGGAAATGTCATATGGCTACCCACAATATGTGCCTCGGGAGGAATACCTTGGCCCACTTAAGGAAGGGAATAGTAAAGGGCAAGAAGTCAGAGAAGGAGACCCACCAGGAGTGACTCAGGACTCTGAGAATCCAGCTGAGGGCTACCGAAAAGAGAACTGATTAATGGGTGGTCAGGAGTTGTGGCATATATTAGGAGGAGCACTAGGACGTCCATGCAACTAAAGCATCCGTGAATACTCTGTCAAAAATGGATGATGGATGATAGGCAGGCTTTCTCAACAGATAGCAACAACAACATCAATTCATAGGAAAACAATGTGGCCCTCTCAAAACCAAAGGAAGTCACAGGGAGAAAAGGAAAGAATTATATTGTTTATTATCTTTCCTTATTGAAATGACATGGGTGGGTTTCCTAAAATGTCCTTCTTTGAATTGGGTCTTTATCCTTGTGAATTAGAGCTTACCCGCCTCTTCCATCTCTGGATTTGATGAGAGGACATGACAATGCCTTCACTAAATACCTAGAAGAGTGGCCCAGGAAAATGATCTTTTAGGCCAACCTTTCTCCAGAGATGGCAAAGTTTTCCTATTTCCTCTGAAATATCTAGAGATATCTGAAACTACAAGTCCTCTGGTATATCATCCCGTCTCTCTGAGGTTTGTCATCCTTTGCATGAGAGAGTGACATTATACATTATAGCTAATCCTTAAGGAGGAGCAATGGACAGCACTCCTTGTTACCATTATTTATCTCTACCTACTGTGTTAATGGGCATAACCCTGTTGACCAAGTCTCTTTAATCAAAGGAAAATTAATGGCTTATATCGATGGTCTGCAAGGCTCACTTGAACAGAACTGAGGATTGAGCTGCTATGTCCTTGCAAAGACTAGTGGATAAAGAAGGTGTGGTCCATATTGGCAACAGAGTATTCCTCAGCAATTAGGGAGGATGAACTCTTGATTCTTGCACTGGCATGAATGCCACAGGACTGGGTTTGTGAAATGAAATGGGCAAGGAGACATAGGGAAATATCATATGGCTTCTCTCATATGTGCCCTAGGACGAATACCACGGCCCTTAGTAGAAAGAAGGAAAAACTGAAGGGGATAAGTCAGAGAAGGAGACAAACCAGGAGTAACTCAGAACTCTGAGGAATCAAGCTGAGAGTCAAGGAAAAAAGAGACATGCAGGGAATGAGGGAACGGGCTAATGGGTGTTGAAGAGTTCTGGCATATCTTAGGCGGAGTACTAGGTCATATATGGAACTGAAGCATCAGTGAATACTCTGTCAAAAATGGATGATGGATGACAGGCTGGCTTCCTCAACAGTACAAAATAATACAAAAACAAGCTGGCCCTTTCAAATGCAGGTGAAGACAGACAGAGAAAAGGAAAGAATTATATTTTTATTATGTTTAATTATTGAAATGGAATATAATTTATTTCCTAAAATGTCATTATTTGAATTGGGTCTTTATACTAGTAAAGTGGAGTTCATCCACCTCCTCCATTTGTGGAATTGATGAGAAGAAAATGGCATTGCCTTCTCTAAATGTCTAGAAGAGTTGAACAGGAAATGATTTGCACCTCGCCATCTGTGTGTTGACAGGGGTTTGATTACTGCTTCAAACGCTTTAGTCACTACTACAGAGCTGAGATTTTGTAGGTTTCCTGACCTAATCTTTGGAGTGAATATGTGTCTTGGAATTTATCCTTTTCTCTCAGTTCTTTTCTTTTGGGTTTGCTTCATTAGTGCTATTCTTCACTTCCTCCCCATCTTTTGTGTGTCTTATCTGTGTGTGTGTGTGTGTGTGTGCTGAGTGTGTTTCAAATAACAATTATAATTAAATTGATGGAGATAGGAAGTCGGTATTTAATGGATAGCAGTTCCATTTGACATGCCTTGAAAACTCACATTCCCTCTCTTTCAGCCACATTTCCTACAAAGAATGTCATCTTTTGTCCTCTTTGATAAACACATATTTTCTCAAACCTGACCTCAACAAACACCACATTTTGTGTGCCTGGGTAGTGTCGTATTATTTGTCCATTTTTCCCTTGCTTTTTCATATGTCTCTTGACAGTCATGAGAGAGTGAAATTGTATGTTATTTGTCTTTCTGGGACTGATAGATGTGACGTAGGCTAATGCTCTCCACAATTCTGCCACATGAGGCAAGTGGAAAGAATTCATTCTTGCTTATGGCTGGGTAAGATTCTGTGGGGCTTTTTCAGGACAGTGAGATGGTAGTAGTGTCTGGTAACTCCAGACTTGTCTTTATCCAGGAACACAACAGGAAGATTACCACATCAACTTCAACATGGCAGAAATGAACTGGAGCCCACAAAGCAAACTCCATAGCAAAAGAGAGAATAAGTTGCAATCACTATGGGAGAAGACTGGAGACATGGTTTAGGGGAAAAGTGGAAAGTTGGTAATTCAGAAGGCAGTGAGACAATGCAATGGGCAAAGCCACAAGAGATCGGAGCACACTTGGAACCCACAAGGAGTACGTTCTCCAATTCCATTGATTCTGACCATCAGGGGGTCTGAATCATACTAGTTCATGCCAACAAAGGGCCTTGAGGCCTGGAGATTTTAGATCAGCAGCCTTGGCATATCAACTCAAAAGAACACTGTATTTCTCTGTCAGAGAACACCAACAAATAGCCAGGTGAAGACAGCCTGGAAACCACGATTAGAGACAATACCAGGTGACACAGTGGGAAGATGGTGGGTTCTGGCTGTACATTAGTGAGAGGCAGTGTTCTTGGAGATGATTTGATGGGGGCAAAAGAAATTTGGGGCTCTCGCACAGGCAGCATCAAGCCCGAGCTACTGGCCAAAGACAGGTTGGTGAGGGCTTTAATTGCCTCTCCTGCAAACACGAAATTCTAACCATGGAACACATAGGGTACTGTGTTCCTCAGTCCAACTTGCTTCATTTTAAGAGAACAGATTCTCCCATAGGGGACTAGAAGAAAGCCCTGACCACAGAATGCTACAGGCATTCATTCTGTTGTGAAGGTTGAATTTCTCCTTTCACAGGCACACCAGATCCCACCAAGCTAAACCTCAGCCTATTCAGCCCAGACCCCAAACACACCAAAAGGCTGGCAAAGAGAGCCTCTGCAGATGACTGGTCTCAAGGACAGGGGGCAGCTATGATACAACAGCAGAGGGCATGCATGCCACACACATACCTGAGACTCCCTCAAGGGCCAGCCCTTGGGCACTCCATAATATCTTATTTCTAAAGAAATTACCATCAGGATAAAAAACAGAATTGATTTTTCAAATACTGAGAAAGAGTCAGAGACCTATATCCAAGACAAAGATGGAAGAATCAATTGTTGCCAAGGAAGAAGACAAGAAATTATCATGGCCAGGTAATCGGAGTGAAACCTCACATATAACACGCCCAATGGAGGATTGAAAGCAGAAAGATATCAGGGAGTCTCAAAACACATAGATTTAACTGATAGAAATAAAATAAAGTAAAATAAAATAAAATAAAATAAATAAAGAATTTCTAAAGAAAAGATTGGTAGCAGACTGAAGGAAAAGTCCAAGAAGCTGGCAGAAGCAAAGGACCAAATTTTTGACCTGGCAGAAAAGGAATGGTAAATAAGGAAACAAATCCAAAGAAAGAAGGAAGAATGATGAAACATGACAATGAGCTTAGGAAAGTCATTGACTCCAAGGAATAGAAAGAGGTGCTTATTGTAGGAGAAGTAGGAGTGAGAGAAAAAAAAGAGGGCTGAACATGGATTTGAGAATTCAGAGCTAAAACTGTCCCTCATCTGGGAGCAGAAACAGAGATCCAGATTCAGAGGCAAGGAGGACTCACATCACCATCCACAGAAGCATGGAACCACAAGACATAGTTTCATTCAATGGAGGAATTCTCTTTACCTAAATATGCGTGGGAGTGTAGTTTGTACATAGCCAAATCACTTACCTCAAGAGGACAAACTATACCAGCTCTCAAAGCAGGCCAGGTTGCTCAAGCAACACCAGCCCAAGCCAAAATCCATTTCCCCTTCATTTGTGAACAATGACAGAGCAGTGGTTCACGTCTAGAACTAGGACGTATTCAGAAGTCAAAGGTTGTGTCATGGATTGTGTCTATCAGTTCAGAGGCGGCCTTCAGCTCAACTCATGATCCCAGGGTCTTGGCATCGACTCTGGTCTCAGGTTCCCTGCTCAGGGGTAAGTCAGCTTTTCCCTCTCCAGCTCTACACCCTGATTGTGATCTCTCTGTCTCTCTGTCAAATATGTGCATGTGCATTGTTTGACAAAAAGACAAAAACACAACCGGGGTACAAGGATTGACTGTGGCCAGGGGATGTTTTCTTTAATTTGGACCTAGATCTCTATGGAAGGCAGCCAGGTTCAGAGAACCTCCCATTATCTCAAATGCTAGACCTTCGCTCAGAGCTCCAATGTTCATTCTCCAGTTCCTTGTCTTCCTGAATATCCTCACCAACCTGTAGCATACGCTGTCTGTGGCTCTCTAATGGCCCTTTGTTGTCCCACTGTTCATCTTCTGCTGCCTCCATTAGAACACGCCCATCTTCCACAAGAGGCATTGTTTGCTTATCCCATGAAACTATTTGGGGGATGTTCATGAGAGGGTGAAGGCAGGCTTGTGCTGTCACATCTACATGTACTCCTCCAGAGGGTATCTGCACGACCCTGTGGGAATGCTCCAGGTTCTTTGACATTTGAATCCTCTTCAATGCGTCCTTTTGAAGATACAAGTTGTCTTCCTGAAACGGGCACGGAAGTCTTTCAGATGGCTTCATTTGGGCTATGGGTCTTTTCCAACATGCTCCATGCTTGCTCCTGTGGACTCCAAGTACATGAGTCCATTCTGGACCTAAGGTTCTAGGATGTAGAATCTGCTTTTGGTAAATCGTCAGTTTTGAAGATTTGGAAGTCATTTTGGCTCTATTTCTAGGGATGCTACAGCTACTCATTATAAGGTCCGCTAGGCCAGAGGGAGTCATTTTGTGTTTCTGCAGTAAACTTATATTGAACCCATGCTGTAAACAAAATTGACCCTACTCCTCCCAGAGGAGCTTACTCTCAAAGCCTAGATACAAGGGTGAATCAGGCCAGGTGAAGACATCCCATTAGAGGGGCACGCATATATCTACTAGGGTAAATTGAGATCCAATTGTCCACCCATGTGTTACCTAGCATTTTTGTTTTTGTGGTGTAGCAGACTTAGCACGACTGTGCAGTTTTTTCTGTATTGTTATCTCATTGGCCACGTCTGTATAGCCTGGCTAAACTACCGCTATAAATGTTAGTCTCTGAGGCTGGGAGGGTTTGCCTCTTTGCAAGAGAAGGCCCTGACCGGTCAATATGATTCTCGATGCTTTGTGCAAAATTAACGTTTGCTTGACCTTCACTTTGTATCAGTCTCGCTCTTTTGAATAAGGACCCTATCTTTGGAGGGCCACCCGAATTCAAATGATGAGAACTGAAACAGCATTGGAATTTTTGGAAAAGCCTCTGGAGGTAAGATCATGGGATCCTGCATGGAGCTGCAGTGTACAGTCTCCTACCAATCTTCTCTTCAGGAGTTCTTTAGGTGCTTTTATCTTTATCAGTTTTATCTCTGTGGTTCGAGACTCTCTGATATCTCCTATGTTTTCTGACGTACAGCGAGTATCCAGGCCCCTGCTTTCAATCCCGCATCGGGCGTTTTCTATGTAGAGGGTTCACTCTGATTGCCTAGCCATAATCATTCCTTCTTCCTTTACCTGGGCATCAATTGATTTTTTCATCTTTGCATTGGATCTAAGTCTCTGTCACCTCTCTGTATTCGTTAAACTCATTCTGCTTTCTAACCTGAGGGTAATTTATTTAGGAGGAAGAGATCCGGAGTACCCAGGGCTGGCCCTTAAGGTTTGTTGAGTGCGTGCGTGTGTGTGTGTTTGTGAGTGTGTATGTGGCATGCATGCCACTGCTGTTTGTGTTGTGGCTGACCCTGTCCTGGAGGCCAGTCATTTGCTGTAGCTCTCCTTTCCGGCCGTTTGTTGTTTTTAGGGTCCGGGTTGAATATGCAGAGGTTTACCTTGGTGGGCTCTGGTGTGCCTGTGAAAGGAGAAATTCGAGCAACTCAGCAGAACGCAGGCCTGCAGAATGCTGTGTTCAGAAGAGAACATGTGGTCAAAGCTTTCTTCTCGTCCCTTATGGGAGAGTCGTTGTCCTTGGACTAAGCATCTTGGACTGAGGAAGGCAGTTTTCCAAGTATTCCACTGTCGGGATTTCAAGTTGGCTGGCTAGGCAGCCTATGTCCTCACATACCTGTCTTGGCCAGTAGCTTTGTCTTGATGCTGCTGTTGCGAGAGCCCAAAATTTATTATGTCCACATTGAGACATCTCCACGAACACTGCCTTTCACGGAATCACTCCCACTACTCACCATCTTCCCAGTGCGTCACTTAGTATTGTCTCTCTCTGATCATTGTCTCCAGGCTGTCTGCTCCTGGTCGCTTGTTGGTGTCATATGCAGGAAAAAGATGGTGTTCCTTCAAGTTGATGTCTGCCAAGCCTGCTGATATGAAAACTTCAGACTTCAACACTTGTGTTGTAAAGTACTCGTGCCCTTCAGACCCTCTGCGTCTCACAGTCAACGGCACTGGGAAACAGGTTCCTTGTGGGTTCCCAGTGTGCCCTGCTCTCCTGTGCCTTGGTACTCTTCATGGGATCCAGCCCTCTGATCCACTAACCAACCAAATATCCCCTGAGCCATGTCTCCAACCTTCTCCCATCATCTCTGCAACTTCCGTTTTCTTTCGCTGTGGAGTTTATCTTGTAGGCTTCAGGTCAATTTCCACCCCAATGCAGTTGTTGTGTTCATCTTCCTGTTGCCTTCATAGCTGAAGACAAGCATGAGGTTATTAGACACTACTACCATCTCACTCTCCTCCATGTCACCGCAATTCGTACTGAGACATAAGCAAGAAGGAATTCTTCCACTTGTCTCTTATGGCAGTCTTGCGGAGAGCATTGGGCTTTGTCACATCTATCATTCTCAGAACAACATCAGACAGACGATTTCACTAACTCATGACACTCAAGAATCATACGAAAAAGAAAGGGTATTGGGACAAACAGTATGACTCTAATGAGAAATTCAAATGGTGCTGTTCTTTGGAAAGCAGTTTTGTGAGAACACGTGTTACTTGAAGAGGACAAGAGATGACATTCCTTGCAGGAGATTTCCTGAAACTGATGGAATGTGAGATTTCAAGGCATGTCAAATTGAATTGCTACCCACAAGAGACCGAATTCCATTCTCTCGTATTTTAATAATAATTGGGATGTGAAACACACACACACCACACAGCATTAACACATGCACATGCAAACACACAAAGATAAGACATGCAAAATATGGGAAGGAAGCGAGGAATCGTACCAATGAAGCAACCCCAAGAAAATACCATATAGGTGAAAGGCAAATAGAATCCAAGTCAGAAGCCAACCGAAATGAGAAAGTGAACTATTACCTATCAATAATACATTCAGTATCAGGACTAAAGTCTCCCGTCAATACAAACAGTTTGTAAGAGTGGTTGAAATTCCAAATCAAAAAAAAAAAAAAGGTAGAAAACATCCATAAGAAAACAACAAATATTAAACTAGCTCGTCCTTCTGTTGACCATAGGAGATTTCCTTCGACTATAAAGATACTCATAGCTTGCAAGTGAAGAAACAGGGAAGATGTAGGTTATGCTATTCCCAAGGAGAAGAGAGCCAAAGTGTTTGTGCATAAGTCAGCGAGAGTCATTTTATGCCTTCGAGAGACAAAAGATAAGCGGAAGTTGTTTTGTCTTGATGGAGCATCAAAACAACAGAAACCTGGAAGAATTGCCACGAACAAGGGTGTATCTAAACGTTGGAAGGTATGAACACACAGGAAGGGAGATGGTAAATTTTATCCAATACTGTTGGCAATTATGATATCTACGTTAAGCACAGGACAGATCATCTGGATGGGAAGGTGCTAAGGAATAACAGACGTCCACATGGGCTCTCGAGACCACCTGAACTTTGGGGATCGATGAGAAAGATTGCGTATCTGAGGACAATAAGATATGTTCTTCCCAGCAGCAGACCTAACTTTGTCTATCGCAGGTCATGAGCTCGAGTCCAAATCCAGTCATAATTCATGGAAGAGAAGTCAAAACCTATCCTGTGCACTTATCATCACGAAGGTATGAAAACAGGAAGATATCACTTTCAAATTGGAAATACAGCCAGACACTAAAGTGGAAAACACAACACATTCACGAACTGCAATGAATGCAAGAAAGAAAATCCAAAGGAAAAGAAGAGCCATGAACGAAGGAATTCTAAGAAACTTAGAGGAGGATGCCAAAACATTTTATGGGGAAACAATATAGGGTTAAATGTGTGCATTTCCAAAATTTAAAAACACTGAAAAAGAAATCCCCCTATAAGGACGACTGAAGGAACAAGAAGAAGAAAAACCGAACTCCAAAGTTAACAGAAAAATTGAAATCAGACATGTGATTATCAAAATTAAGGAAATACAAACAAACCAATAGGAAATGAATCAGGAGACCTCACACTTCAGTTTTCACAACACGAACAAACCACAGAAGCCATTACTGGGATAAAACAGGGAGACAAGCACACAGCTGCAAGTATGAAACCACATGACAACTCGGAGAAAGGAAAAAAGAAAAACCGAAGAGGCACATCCACACATTTATGCTAGCAAATCCAAGAACTGAGAGAAAAGGATAAATTCGCAGACACATAGGAACATCCAAGTTAGGTCAGTAATCCTACAAAATCTCAGCTCTAGTAGTGACGGAACCATTTGAAGCAGTAATCCAACCCCAGCCAACACACAGAAGGCCAGGTCAAGACATTTTCTTGAGCCACTCCTCTAGGTATTTAGTGAAGGCATTGTGATGTCCTCTCATCAAATCCAGAGATGGAAGAGGTGGGTAAACTCTAATTCACAAGGATAAAGACCCAATTCAAAAAAGGACATTTTAGGAAACCAATTCCATGTCATTTCAATAAAGGAAAGACAATAAACAATATAATTCTTTCCTTTTCTCCTGTGACTGCCTTTGGTTTAGAGAGGGCCATAATGTTTTCCTCTGAAATTATGTTGTTCTTGTTGCTGTTCTGTTGAGAAAGCCTGCCTATCATCCATCATCCGTTTTTGACAGAGTATTCAGGGATGCTTTAGTTGCATGTACGTCCAGTGCTCCTCTTAATATATTCCACAACTCCTGACTACCCATTAAGCAGTTCTCTTTTTGGTAAACCTCAGCTGGATTCTCAGAGTCCTGAGTCACTCCTGGTGGGTCTCCTTCTCTGACTTCTTGCCCGTCAGTATTCCCTTCCTTTTCCATTTCCCAACAGCAGGGCATGGGACATTCATGTCAAGGCAAGGTCCAGGGGTTCATTCACTTCGACGGCAGAGGAATACTGTGGTGCCGAAATGGACCCAAACTTCCTGATCCACTAGTCCTTGCAAAGGCATTGCGGCTCACTCCAAAAGTCTGCTCGAATGGGCCTTGCAAGCCGTCGGTATAGGCCGTCCCTTTCCTTCTGACTAAAGAGACTTGGTCCACATGTCTATACCCGTTACCACAACAAGTACAGTTAACTAATAATGACAACGGTTTCGGTCCAGGCCTCTTCATTGAGAGTTAGCTCAGATGCAGAATATCACTCTCCTCAAAGACTTTGCAAAGGTATTTAAGGGAAAGCCAGGTAGACAGAGGCCTCATCCCTTAGCCGTGTGTTTCAGAACACTAGGAGACTAGGCCCCAGACAGCACCATATATCGATGCCATCACCTTTTACCTCGGAAAGGGACTTTCCGTACCTTAGTCATCACAGACGCATAGGCGAAAGACGCTGACAAAGTACGCTCTCACCCACAGGACGAGAAAACCCACGGAGAGCTATTCATACCCGCGAGGCCTCACCTTTTCTTGAAATATCTAGAAATTGTAGTGGAAAAGGACACCTTGCCATCTCCGGGGATATGTTGGCCTAAAGGAAGGTATACTGAATGTCATTTTCCTTCCTCTATGTCTCCAGAAAGGGGAAGTTGGACATTAACCCACAAGACATCCTGAGTTCTTGATCAGGTTCAGAGGGCTCTTGTTCTGTCCTTCCCGGAGCTTCCTACTTAAAGCCATAGGACACCAAGGTCATGGGAGAGGGACAGCTGCTTCAGTGAAGCCAGCATCTGTGATGTCACAAAGCTTTGAGGTCATAGCAACCACTCCTCATCAACCCAGGCCTGATCACTACACTTGACTGGAGTAGTCATGGGTGGGCCAAGAGGACCCCAGGCCGTCCCAAACCTCTGGAGCTGCCTGGGTCTCTCACCAAGGCAGTTTGCGAAGCGAGTCGGTGTCACCTTCTCCATGGCCCAATTCATAGAGGAAAAAGGGATATTTTTCAAAATAAAAATTAGCGTATTTTTCAGAATATGATATAGTGTTATTCACTGAACTGAGGGAACAAATGTCAAAGTCTAACACAGTTTACAGAATGTTTTAACATAAATTGAAATTTAAATCTGACCAAATTTCACAGTTTTAAGTAAAATGATAGCACTTTATATCCTTGAAAAGTGGTAAGTGACCCAAAACATGGCTTAGAAAAACAAATTTAACACTACACTAGTCTGAGATGGTTAAGTTATGGTACAACTTGCCATTGTGTATCATCAAATGGTATATTTTTTTCTTTTGGGCTTGTCATTATATTTTATTTTAGCCATTCTGGTAAGTGTGTAGTGATATCTCAGTGTCATTTTAATTGCATTTCCTTGATGTCTAATTATGTCAAAATATATTACTTTGATGTTTAATGCTCTGAGCTTTCTCAGTTCAAGACCATGAAGCCACTTAGGAAAAATACAGTTGCAGAGGCACTCATAGACCAACTCTTATTTCGAAATAAGAAGAAACATTACTACCCATTCCAACAAAAATTAGATTTGTTATGCAGCAGGGATTTTATAAATTACCTGACACAACTTATATAGTAAGATGAAATGGGACAGGCGGCTTCTTGCAGCTATATACAACATCATTTTAATTTCAATTTTCAGTATAATTTTTCCAAGGTATACACAGAATATATATTTAATGTAAATTGTGAACATTTTAAACTCTGTATATGGAAATTAGTCAATTTTAAGTTTACAACAATCAAAATTAACGGAAGTTTATTTTAAATTAGTTAGCTTTCTCTGCATTGCAAGACAGAATAATCAAGAATTGGTAAGAAAAACGTAATCTCTGTAAAATTACCAGGGGTGCATTATAAAGTGTTCGGTAACCGATCAAACTCACAATTTGGATTGAATGGCAAGTGATTTTTAAAATCTGGAACTCATTGTCAATTTTTTTTCTTCATTGTGTCTTAATAAATTACTTTCTTCATTTGCATGGAAGTGAAGAAAAATGCATGACATTTCATCTCAACACTAACACCTTTAACTGGCAACTCTGAATGTACTTTACAGCAGTGTAACAAAGTAAAGATCAATGATGTTTCATGAAATATTTGTTATAATTCTCAAGGAGATAGGGAGTTTGTGCAAAAATGCAAATCACTTTGCGACTAAACACATTGTTTATTTCAGCTAATTTTAAGAAAATATGCTGAGAATCTCTCAAAAAAGGAAGCAATGATTTAGGTTTGCCTTCAAACTCCTTATCTAATCCTGAACCAACAGCACATAGTTCAAAGAGCAACTAATTTGAGTAGCTCCAATTTACACATTTCCTAACAATGCTTAATTTAGTGGAATTTCTGTCCAATTATGGTAATTTGATGTAATGAAAGACAAAAGTTCAAAAAGATCATCCTTAATTTATATAGATGCCAAACTCTGCATTTTCTGAATGACGCCCAGGAACGTATTTTCAAAAACAAACAAACAATGCCAGAACCACTATTAGGTCATCTCTAGGCAGAAAGTGACTCAGAGCTTACATTACTCTCTCCCTGAAAGTATACTGTAGGCACTGAAACTACTACCCTGAGTCTGTGCTATCAAATTCCTTAAGTTAGAAAGTTTTAAAACCCGTCTGTGTGGGAGTATTTCATTTACAGATAGAGATTTGGTTGTTTATACATTTTCATACTTGATTTTTAGGATGTAATAACTATGTTTTAAAATTCATGGTGGTTTTGAATACTGTTGGATAATTGTGCTAAAATGGTATATCCATTCCTCCTAGGAAACAGAAATTATAGAAAGGTAGTGCTTTTCAAATCTGACATCTTTGAGTCATTGCAGTTTCATATAAATGCAATAGGAAAAGTGTCATTCATGTTTATGATATTTTCTATAAATAAATTAGAATGTACTGGAGGCCTGATATAAAGTGGGATGCCTAAACTTCAGTAAGATCTTGTTTTCAATTCAAAATAAATTTTATTTTTTATTTTTTTATAATGTCCCTCAATTTCAGATAAGCACCCCCATAAGGTCCACTCTGTTTTTTTTTAAGAATTTATTTATTTTATTTGACAGATAGAGATCACAAGTAGGCAGAGAGGCAGGCAGAAAGAGAGGAGGAAGCAGGCTCCCTGCTAGGCAGAGAGCCCGATGCGGGGCTCGATCCCAGGACCCTGGGATCATGACCTGAGCCAAAGGCAGAGGCTTTAACCCACTGAGCCACCCAGGCGCCCCCAAAATAAATTTTAAATTGAATTATGCACCTCTAAGTTCAGAGACAATAAACATCAACCAACACAATTAATAAGTTCTATTTCTTAAAATTTCGGGAACATTGATAGTCTCATCTCCTGGAAGAACAACAGCTAAAATTTTTGGTCATGGATTCTTGCTAAAATATCACTTTCCCAAAGAAAATTAATGTTATGAATTTTTATTGATTGTTATTGATCATGAAGAATATAACAACCACGATAAAAAGAGTAGGAAAAACATGATATCTCATCTGTAAGGGCATGTGGAAAGTAGGAAATGCTAATAAAAATAACTACCATTATTTCCTAAGTTAACATAATATAACAGAACAAAAATATTTCAAAACAATGTTTTCTTTTTTTTTTTAAGATTTTATTTATTTATTTGACAGAGAGAGATCACAAGTAGGCAGAGAGGCAGGCAGAAAGAGAGGAGGAAGCAGGCACCCTGCTGAGCAGAGAGCCCAATGTGGGACTCGATCCCAGGACTCTGAGATTATGACCTGAGCCGAAGGCAGCGGCTTTACCCACTGAGCCACCCAGGCACCCCCATAACAATATTTTCTAGGCTCATTCTGATAACTCTTTTCTACATTCAAATTTAAAGGTTGAGGCATGTGATATATATTACACAAAAAACATCCCAAGGCATTCGTTAAAAAAAAAACTCTTAATAAAGAACAAATCCAAAGGAATTTCTTTTCTAATTTAATTAACAAATTATGAATCGACTTACCTATTTAATCACAGCGTATCAGGCACCAATAATATTTTTTAATCGTCACACCTGATGCAATAGTTACCATCTTTCAGACATACTGATCACGAACAAGCAAATAAACAAGAGCACCGTAGCTTAAGATCTACCTGCATAAATATAGGCTACTTCAGACAATCTCTTCACCACAACATAGAAATGAATAGAAATCATACATGCTCTGTATGGACATACAGATGAGATAGAAGGGGATGGATGTTAATATATGCAGAATCTTTATTAATTACATTGTAAACCATAATATGGAAAAACAGAATACAATTTTAGAAATACCCAGGTCACCATCATTGTTTTATTTTTATATGTGTAGATAAGGAGTTTAGTAAACAATCCATGACTATTCAACTCCTTATATTTTGAAAATTTTAGTAAAAGTAACAAACCTACCACCTAGAAAATTATACTTATCTGCAACATACAGCTTTGCCAGCATGGTAGAGGAAAAGCAAAACAAAATAAGTAAGAAAAGTTTAACATTTCACAAGAGATTTGCTTTTATTTTTTATTTATTATTTTTTATTTTTCATTAATTATTTACTTCTATTTTCTACTTTATTTTAATGAAAATGTCATGACCATAACATAAGAGCAGAATTAAACCAACATGAGAAATTATTTTTTCATAAGTTAAAATAAACTAGCTTGGTGATTAATTCAAAATTATATTACAAACTTCAGTGTTCTTGAAGTAAGTATCACTGCATAAACAAATGAGTCAGGAGTCATAAACTAATGATGATTCTAAATGTTATTTAGAGAGACATTCTGTTCTTAATATATTTCAAATATTCTACACAAGACAAAGTGGATCCAAGTAATCTGTAGGCAAAATAAGATTTTAGAGAAGTATATATTTCCAGCAGTATTTATAAAATATTACCTTTATGTAAGGCATCATCCTGGACTTTGTGGAAAACACACAAAGGAGTAAGAAGTGGCCCTTCAAGAAACATATACAATATCAAGGTTTAACATGAAGCAGCATGTCTTCTCTAATTAAAAAAAAAAAAAAAACATTGTACCAACTGACTTTACTGAAACTTTATATTTATTGCTCTCATTTTAGGTCATAGTGTCCTTCTGCATGCAGGCTGCTATAACGGACATGATATAGACTTAATAGCTTATAAAGAACAGGAATTTATTTCTCACAGTTCTAGAACGGAGAAGTTCAAGATTAAGGAATGGGCAGATCCAGGGAGAGCCCACTTCCTCATAGATGGCTATCTTCTCACTGTAAACGTACATGATGAATGAATCAAGAGAACTCACTGGGGTCTCCTTTAAAAGGACTGTAATCCCACTTATGACCTAATCACCTCCCAAAGGCCCCTAAGTTTTAATACTATCACTTCCAGAGTTAGATTCCATAATATGATTTTGGGAGACATAAACATTCACACCATAGTATATATAAACAAAAAAAGACACAAAAACAACAAACAAAAAAATTATTTTAACTACCTATTATTTTCAACTACATAAACTTTTAATTTGTTTCTATATAATATTAAATAACTCATTTGAGTGATTCACTTATATCCAATGCATCTGAGTGCAATTAAATTTGCTTACCCAGCATATCCAGAAGCATATTTCTTCAGACTATCCCATTCCCCACCTTACAGGATTTACCACAATTAGAAGACATGGGATAGAGGATAGATAGATAGATGTATACATAAACACACTTGTACATACACATATGCATATTTTTTCCTGTTAATGATACTCATGCAAATAAAATTTAAGCTCAAGGAAACCTGTCTTGTGTGTTACTTAATATCCAGTTTTTAGTCAACATCCAAAAACAAATAATCCAATAAAACCATGGATAGAAGACATGAACAAGTGTTTCTTCAAAGAACACATTCAAATGTTCAGTAGATACATGAAAAGATGTCCATCATCATGTATCATCAGGAAATTGCAAAGCAAAACTAGAAAGAGATACCACCTCAAACCTGTCAGAATGGCTAAAATCAACACTACAAGAAACAAAAGGTGTTGGAGAGGATGTGAAAAAGTAACACTTGTGGGGGCTGCCTGGGTGGCTCAGTGGGTTAAGCCTCTGCCTTCAGCTCAGGTCATGATCTCAGGGTCCTGGGATCAAGTCCCACATCAGGCTCTCTGCCAGGCATGGAGCCTGCTCCCTCCTCTCTCTCTCTCTACTTGTGATCTCTCTCTGTCAAATGAATAAAATCTTAAAAAAAAAAGAAAAAGTAACAATTGTGAACTGTTGGTGGTGATGCAAACTGATACAGCCATATTTGAAAACAGTATGGAATTTCCATAAAATTTAAAAATAGAAGTCCTTTGTGATCCAACAATCCTGTTGGTGTGTATTTACCCAATGAATATAAGAAAACTTATTCAAAGGGATGCTAGCACCCCTATGTTTATAGCAGCATTATTTATAAAGCTAAGATATGGAAAGCGCCCAAGTATCCATCAATTGATGAATAAATAAAGAATAAGTGTTATGTATATACAATGGAATATTATTCTGCCATAAAAAAGACTGAAATCTTGCCATTTGCAATAACATGGTTGGAACTAGACAGTATAATGCTAAAAGTGAAATAAGTCAGTCAGAGAAAGACAAATACCTTTACTCATATATGGAATAAAAGAAACAAAACAAACAAGCAAAGGGGAAATAATAAGACATAGAAAGAGAAACAAAGCAAGAAACAGACATTTCATTAAGGAGAACAAACTGATGGTTACTTGAGGGGATCTGAAAGGAGTGATGGATTAAATAAGTGATGGGGTTAATTAGAGCACTTGTCATGATGAGCACTGAGTGCTATATGTTATATTGTACACATGAAACTAATACAACCATATATGTTAACTAACTGGATTTCAAATAAAAATTTTTTAAAATCCCAGTTTTTAGCTCACATTCTGGCTTACAAAAGGGATTTAGTCAGGAATTTGGAGATTAGTTAATGAACAAATAAGGGGTGAACAGGCAGTTGTTAGATAAAATTACTATCCTTTCTGGCATGATCTTATACCTTTTATCTAGAATTATTTTTAGCACTTTAGACTCTTCCTATTTTATTTTGAGTCATTAAACAAAAATTTCCTCAAAGGACCTTAGACTCCATCCAATTTGAGCAACAGTGTGAGAGAGGAAATGGTGTCCAGGAGGAAAAAAAAAAGATGAAACTACTTTTGCTTACTAGTGAATGCATAGTTCTTCCACAGAAGAAGCTCTAAATGGTCAGGGCTCCAGCTTTATATGTGTTCAGTCATATGTTCAGAAGTAGGTAACACTATCAAAAAATATAAAGCATCTGAGATTATTTTCCCTTATTTGAAAGCTGGTGTATGAGTCTGCCGTAGTTTCTTGGGTGTTGATAGAAGACGCAGACTCATGGTTCAGAAATAATATAGTTTAATATTCACAGCAATAGAGGTAGCCAGAATATTAACAGTATTTTTGTGTGTGTGTGTGTGTGTGTGTGTGTGTGTGTGTGTGTGTAGGGGTGGGAGTTATATATCAGTTCTGAGCCTCAGTTCCCACAAGAAGAATCAAAACAGAGGCAGATAATATTTGCAAACACAACAGGTTAAGTTAAAAAAAAGATACTATTTCTGTCTTCTAAGTCTATTCAATACAACCATCTTCAAAGGATGGCCTAGAACAAATAATAAATGCAGAAATGTAAGCAACCAATTGAAAAGTGTCTCCCAAGAAACACACTTTGAGAGTCTTCATTTGACAAAAATACTATAGGATATTACATGGATCAGGTGCATTGAATACTGGAAGGTTAAAATTACAAGGGGCCAAATATTTTTAAGCAGTTCTGGCATCCAGTAGAGTTCACATAGGTTTTATAAGATTGAGGAAAGAAGCCATCAAAACCTGGGCCCAGGGGCACCTGGGTAGCTCAGTGGGTTAAGCCTCTGCCTTCGGCTCAGGCCATGATCTCAGGGTCCTGGGATCGAGCTCTGCATCAGGCTCTCTGTTCAGCAGGGAGCCTGCTTCCCAACCCCCCCCCCCCTGCCTCTTTGCCTACTTGTGGTCTCTGTCTGTCAAATAAATAAATAAAATCTTAAAACAAAACAAAACAAAACAAAAATCCTGGGCCCAATTTTCCCAAAAGTATGATTCTGATTCTAGTCTCTATGATGTTATCCCTTGAAGACAATGTCTCTAATTGAGTTGAATTAGTTTACTAAAGAGCATACCCTCATTTGTTGTAGGAGATGAACAATATGCAAGAGGCAAAATGCCACATGGAAGCCACCTGGTCTTCAGTGAAATATAGAATCAGTTCCTTTGGGATGAATTTGTTCCACATTTGACTTCCCACTTAAGGGAAAATAAGAGTGCCTTCTAATAGATTTTAAATAGAAATGACAATGGAAGCTTATACAAGATTATAAAATGGGAAATTTCATTTAGATAAGCAATCATTTCAAAGTCATCTTCTTAATATTACAGACTCTTCACATAATCATAATTTTATTTTGGTATTATATGGTAATTTCAAATATAGTAAATATAAGG
>NW_028134008.1:0-52937 GCF_964662115.1 Mustela nivalis | reverse complement strand
AAACATTAACAAATAAAATTTAAGTTTAAAAAAATTATGTAATTTTTTAAAAAGGTTAAAAATAGCAGAACCATTTTTCTTATAACTGGAAAATACATTGTATATATATCTATCAAAAATAACTTGTCGGGTTCCTGGGTGGCTTGTGGGTTAAGCCGCTGCCTTCAGCTCAGGTCATGATCTCAGGGTCCTGGGATGGAGCCCCACATTGGGCTCTCTGCTCAACGGGGAGCCTGATACCTCCTCTCTCTTTTTGCCTGCCTCTCTGCCTACTTGTAATCTCTCTCTCTCAAATAAATGAATAAAATCTTTTAAAAAAAATAACTTATCATGGGGGCACCTGGGTGGCTCAGTGGGTTAAAGCCTCTGCCTTTGGTTCAGGTCATGATCCCAGAATCCTTGGATCGAGTCTCACATCAGGCTCTCAGCTCAGCAGGGAGCCTGCTTCCCCCCTCTCACTCTGCCTGACCCTGCCTACTTGTGATCTCTGTCAAAGAAATAAATAAAATCTTTATAAATAAATTTAAAAAAATAACTCGTCATGTTTGGATCAGGAGCATATGGAAAAAAATAATATCTGAGGACAATACTTCTGCCATGTTTTGTGCCTTGTTAATATTTTTAAACAGTCAGGCAACTTTTAGCTTTATTGAAATACCTGCTAAGAGACCAGCAGTGCCTTTTGGAGCCCTATGACTATAAAAATTAATTGCAAATATTCAAAATGTTTACTATGGTGTCACTATTTAGGGCCACCACCAAGCATGTTTCAGAAGTAAGCATAACTGTTACTCTTCTGTAAGGCAAAAGGGCATGTTTTCAGGAGTTCCATCTGCTGTACCAGGAGGTGAATCAAGTAATGAATTTTGTCTATAAAATAATTTACTTTTCAATCTAACATTCCTCATTCCACATTATAATAATAAAATCTAGGAGGAGACTAAAACAAACAAACAACTACAACTACAACAACCAGCTTTTCCTTCAGTGGAAAAGTAAATAGAACCTTATGAGTAGCCTGAAATTTATTTTTAAATATTTTTAAGATAAGCGTTTTTGTTAGAAAACCATATATTTTATATAGCTAAGAAATAACAGGCAAAGTTTTATTAACGTCTAAAAAGTCTAGTTACTTCTATTTATCTATTAACTCATCTCTTTATGAAGTAGAACATGATCACATCCATTGTATCTACCCAAGTTTGTATGCTTTGGTTATTTTAGGTGTGCTATTTCCTTGCTTAATTTTTGCAATATTTGATACATAATAGTATCTTTAAGTCCATCTACAGTTTCACAGAATTTGCTTGAACTTCATAAAAATGTACCATACTTTTTGCACTGTCCTTGTTTTACTTCTCTATTAACTTTCCAAGATTTATTGACATTAGAGTGTGTAGCTATCATTTATTTTTTTTCCTCCATAATGCTATGTTTACGAATTTGTATTTATCTGTACTTTTAAAAATATCTTAATTATATACCATTTCTCATCTCGCGTAACACTCACCTTACTTCTACACTTTTCAGATATTATGTAACTGAAAACCACAACTCAGCAACACTATAGCACCATTTTTCAAAATTAAATGTCTTACCAGATTTCTTTAATTCTATCCTTTATTTGTATTAGATGACCCTTTATTCTGGTATTTGGCATTGTTCATATGGAGGAAAGCTTATAAGTTGATATTCCATCAATAGAAGGGTTTATTATGATTGATTAATGATTTTCATTTAGAATGCATAGAATATGGTTGATTTAATATTTCTTTCTTACTCTCTGAGTGGAACATAGTGCTATCTATGTAATAGCCACTAAAATATTAAGTTAATTACCTAGATTTTAAACTTCATATGAATAGGAATAACATACAGAACTCTTCTCAGATTGGGACACCTGGGTGGCTCAGTCAGTTAAACGCCTGAGCCTTTATCTCAGGTCATGATCTTAGGGTCCTGGGACGCAGTTCTGCAACAGATTCCCTGCTTAGCCGGGAGTTTGCCTCTCCTTCACCCTGCTGCTCCCCCTGCTTGTGCTCTCTCTCACTCACAAATAAATAAAATTAAAAAAATAAATTCTTCTCAGATAGCTAATATAGAATATCATCTTTGTATTCATCAAAGGGAAAGTGCCATATAATAATGAAATTCAGACTACTTCAAATTCATTTTTTAACCAGTAAGAAAGTACTGGAAACAAGCCAAAAATGTCTTTAATGAATTAAAGAAATAGATTGTTTCTAAAATAAATTGCAAGATTTTTATACTAGATATCAGTGTAAATATTCATTACACAAGGATATTCTAAAAATAAACCTGAGAAAACTACTTGACATATATGATGACAAAAACGAGTTTGACAAAAGTCAGTTTGGGTAAACTTACAACACCTACCACCTGAAACTCTTGTTCTATTATTTTAATTATTTTAATTTACAAAAATACAAAAATAATATATCAGAGTAAGTATATTGATAGCTTTGAAGGTATGCTCTGGTTGTGCACTGTTTACTATTTAAAGGGAAATCAAGTATGTGATACTTATGGTGTGACTATTAAAATTCAACAAGTTCAGAAGCATACAAGAAATAGAATAAAGACAAAAGATGACCCTTACTTATCCTAAAGATAGACAATGGTATATATGTGCTAGTTGGGGAGAGAATCCAGTCCGTAGATGGAGGATGTGGTAGTGGAAAAAAAAAGACACAACGTTTTGGTTGAACGTTTAGCACTATATTTAACAAAGTGAAATTGTGTGTTAATAGCCTTGAATAAAATCCAAAAACTATTTTCAATTCGTTGAAGATTATTTAGGAAAAACTTGAAAAATACAACTTGATAAGGATTCCAATAAAAGATTCATAAGCAATACAAGTTTCAGAATTTTTAGTATATTTTCCCTAAAAAGCCATTTGATTTAAATTAAAAAGAATTCTATTTACCTGCCACTTAAATAAGAGGAAATTATTTGGTTTTGTAATAAGTCAATAAAATAAATTAACATATCTTGAGAAGACAGATATGCACACTAAGTTAAAAATAATAGGGCTTAAGCTGTTCAGCAAACATTTCTAAAATTCCTTGCCATCAGCTAGCTCTGGAGTTCTGCTAGGTGAGTAAGGCCATGTATGTTACTGCTCAGAGTACTGATGCAAATCAATTGTCCCCTTCGCATCCATTTTTTGCCGTTGATATGTCATGCTATGTTGTTTAGAGATACATAGATGGCCCTACATGAAGGCCTTTTTTTGTGTGTATATGGGTGACTGTGATTTAACTTTCAAATCAGATGGCTCCTGATTTACAATGATTCAACTTATGAAATATTTGGCAATGATGTGAAAGTGAAAGTGATTCAGTAGAATCTGAACTTTGAACTTTGAATTTGGGTCTTTATAAAAAGGGCCAGTGTCATGTGGTATGGTGCCATCTTGTGATGCTGGGCAGGGGCATTGAGCCACAGCTCCCAGTCAGCTAGAAGATTACAGGGGTGAACACCTGATATTCTTACAACCATTCTATATATAACGATTCTTCTTTTTTTTAGTGTAATATTTAATAAATTGCATGTGATATTTGATACTTTGTTATAAAATAGGCTTTGCTTAAGATGATTTTGCCCAAATGCAGGCAAATGTAAGAGTTCTGAGTATGTTTAAATAAGCTTAAGGTAAGCTATGATATTTGATAGTTTAGGGGTATTAAATGCATTTTCAATTTTTTATGGGTGTCTCTGTACATAGCCCCCTTGTAAGCTGAGGAACATCTCTATATGTATATGTAGCCTTGGTATGGCTTACATATTATTGGCATGAAACATCTAGAACAGTACGTGTGCCATATAATTGTCTACAACATCAAACAAGTTTCTTGAAAACTTGTGCCAAAGGGGTTATGTCTTTAAGGATTCTTATTTCAGAAGGGTTCTCTCAAACGTAAGATTTTTCAGAAGTTAAGTGAAAACCTGACCAAACTAAACATTTTTCCATTTTCCCTAGTGAGCAAAGATAGCTAAAATCTATCTGCCATTTTCAACACTGTACTCAACGACTGTAATTCTAATTTAAGAACAGATTATTTTTATCAAAACCACATGTTGGCCTAATCTTACACAATATTCATAAATCTCACTCAGAGCCTTGGACACTTTTATTTGTTGAGTCTATATGGTACTACGGACATTCATCTTTTTTGACCTCATAGCTTCATGTATGTCTATACTTTTGAAAATACATGCATCATAGTTCCATTGTAAAATGTCTGGGTTATAAAATGTGCTATGCTATCAAAATGGTAATAAGAACATACAAATGACCTGATGTAATGAACTGGACCAGATTGCCAGATATCACATTTCATACCAGAGAGATTCAGTGGTAAGTTTTAAAATGGCCAGCTATACTTCGACTGAATTAAAACTCATTTAACTTCTTTCTTTGTGTACAGTATTATACATTAGTCAGTATTAGAGTAAATAAGTACTTTGGACAGATGTAAATATGCTGTAATAAAAATGTTTTCCTTCTTTATTTTAGTCCTTTTTACTTGTAAGACTAGCCACAAATACCATGCCTCCCCCAAAATAATTTGCAATCCAAATTTATCTCTAAATGAATTTATTGCACAGAAAAAAAAAAATATATATATACACTTACAGTAGACATGTTCAAGAATAGTTACACAACAGCAGGGCCCTAAAGGTAAGCAGTATAGTTGTTTTGTTTTGTTTTGTTGTTTTCTTTAAAAGAAAAGAGGTTATGTGAAATATTGGAATTTTATTTCGAGGCCTAGTATTTCAAGACAGTTAACTACACTTACAGTGTCAACAGCCTCTTGTTGGCAGTATGATTTTATTGGCTCCATGGAATAACAGCAAGAATTTACTATTGCTCCTTTCTTTTATGACACACACAGAAAAAACAAATTGACACATTTGCTCAAGACCAACCAGAATCATTTTAACCTATCAAAATGGATGGGAGGCCTTCACTGCCAAAGTCACTGCTGGGTTTTCACAATTCATTGCAGACAATCTACTACTCCCATTATGATAAAGGAGAGAAGAGTCATAATCAGGGAAGAAAGCTAGATTAATACTTGGAATTATCATTGAATTATTTAGCCTGCTATAGGATTATTATTATTACTGTCATTTGATAATTTTCTCTCATTTTATTAAACACAACTGTGAGTAATTACCCTACCTAATATTTCTCTATATTGGCTGACTAGCTAGCAAACATTCATGAAAATATCCATTAGCCACACATATAAAATGCTGCATTATGATGCTGTTGAATCAGAACATACCACTACCTGACCTGTAGCTCTTTGAGGATTTGCAAATCCATTAATTCTATGTTTATTGGATTCTTCCCATACAATTAGAAAATTTATAATAGAGTCCATGAACATTATTAGTTTTACCATTTTAAACCAGCAATCACACTTTGATTTTTACAACAAAAGCAGAAATATAAACACACACATTTGGATCAGGTTTCTGTTAGTGTCTGGACTTCAAAATCCTATTCCTCAAGATAATGCACACCAAAGTTCTGGATTAAACAAGAAATTAGATGGCACCTGAACACTTGGTTTAATATTCTCCAAAGGACTATGCAACTTATTTCTTACATTATGACATTGTTTTACAAAGATCCACACTTTTATAATGTTAGTATTTTTAATAATCAATAAAGTCAATTAGTCATGATTAAAAATCAAACTTAAAAATTTCTACTTTTTGCTTTTGCCCCCTCCATTTAGAACTTATTTATAGCCTGATAATTCAAAGGTCCCTATGTTTATGAAAATCTGGACAGAAATAGCTCTAAGATCCCATTCAGAACTTGATATTAATCTAAGTCTTTTGGCTCCATTTATCCTGAGAGCAAAGAGTAGGACAAAGGATTTGAGTACTGTTAGGTTATCTTGGAGATTATCCAAGGTAGAAAAGAATGGGAAAGTGATACAGTGAAGAAGCAACTTTGTCAAAGAGGTACATTGTTGATATAATTGCTGTGGATAGAAAATGAAGGCTTGCTTTTACTGAAAGGTCCTGAGAAACTTCTTTAAGCTGTCCTCATGAAGAGCTGAAAACTGACAATTTTATCTGTGGTTCTTATTTCCACTTCACTGAGAGCTGTCCTCAGAGGACATTAACTGTCCTACAATTTTGGGTTGTGTTGGACACATTCTAAAATGAGAGATAGAACATGAGATGCTATCAGTGTTAAGTAACTGCAATTTCCCATGGAACTATCCACCACAGATTTGGCTATAATCAGGTGTTGGGCCTTGATATCAGAGGGATTTGAGGCAGTATCATTTTAGGTTAATCATTATATATGAAATTTCCAAAAACTTCAACTGATGAAACTTTGATTATAAATCTATAAATATAACAATAAATCTACAGTATTCAAATTATTTTCATAGAAATACACAGACAAAGTATCAATTGATTAATATTTTAATGTTACAAAATACTGAACTGAAAGAATTTGGTCATATAACAACGTGTAACAAGTAGAACTTAGGTTTACGTTAGAACTCAGGATGCATTTGAGACTCAGTTAAGAAATTGAATGGAGGGATGCCTGGGTGGCTCAGTGGGTTAAGCCACTGTCTTCGGCTCAGGTCATGATCCTAGGGTCCTGGGACCGAGCCCCAAATCGGGCTCTCTGCTCAGCAGGGAGCCTGCTTCCTCCTCTCTCTCTGCCTGCCTCTCTGCCTGCTTGTCATCTCTCTCTGTCAAATAAATAAATAAAATCTTAAAAAAAGAAATTGAATGGATGTCTGACTATCTTATAGGTTTGCTAAAAATCAGTGACTTTGTGTTCACGTGTGGCTATGCAGGAATTTTTAACTTTCTCTAAGAAGTTATTAGATTTGATTATATAATGGCAGTAAGGGATGGGGAAAAGCAAAGTACAAACCCCATAAAGACAAAGACACTGAGTATGAGAAAAGAGTAATAGATAAGTAGAATCAATGCGTTTGAGGAAAGTGGGAATTGAAATACACAATGATTGTTGACTTTTTTAGATGGAGAAAACAAAACTAGCTTGCAAGAAGGAAATAACAGAAGACATGCTGTGATGTGAGGCAGAATCCTGGAAAAGGCAGTAACGTGGAATAAAGGAGTAGGGAGAGCATATCAGGGAATTTGGATAGGAAGGAGTTAGGAGGTAATTGCTTGATAACTTTTATATGGCCCACTTAAATGCACAGATTTTTCTTCTTTAATTTATATGGAGAACAGGGTGTCCTTTCTCTTCCCTTTCAGAGCACCAGAGGTGTACTCTTTCAGACTGAAAACCTGAAAAGCTCAGGACTCAGTTGCTTAAGCACAGCTGAGAGGACATATTTCAATTAAGATTTACATTTTGCTGTATGTAGTAGACTGTCAAAAGTGGTTTAACCATATTTTTTCATTTAACAAGAAGCCTAGAGAGAGTGTTTTCTGGTGTTGGTTCAGAGTCTTAAGAAAGTCAAGTGAACTATCTTAGAGGTTTTCATGGCTTTTTATTCACAGTTGCAAAAATTGCTGTTGGAGTTCTCACTATTAAGCCCACATTCCTGGCAGAAAGATAGAGGTAAAAGAGCATGATGGCTTGTACGACTAATACTTTGTCATATGGTTACAATATAACTAGAAAAGAGACAATAAAATATTTGATGTTGTTTTAAGTTTCCTTGTTATCAATCCCTCAGTGCTTTCTGATATTAAAGGAAAAAGTAGATGGATATTGACCTGGCAAGTATCAACACCTGTCCATCTCTCTTGGATAACCAATATCTCTATAATCTCTTCTTCCCAGTAAAAAAAAAAATAAAATATATTCATAACCCACACTGTGCCATCTCAAGTTACTGCACCAAGATAAAATTACAATGATTTTCAGTTGTTCCAAATTGACAGAATACCCTTCCTTATGCTATCATGTCTTATAAGATAGATAATTGGCTTGCTACCAATATACCCAGATGTGACAGTGGAAGAGACAGTAAAAATATAATAATATTTATTTATTCCTTGGGTTGACCCTGTTTACACAGATGCATTACTATTAGAAAAGGTTGGTTTGGGACATTGGAATGAATTTACTTAATGGGTCTGTATGTAATTGGATTGGAGGAAATTTTTAATTTCTACAAAAATTATTAGAATTCTATCTTATCCTCTTTTGTTAATTTTCACATGTTAACAAAGCCAACGTTTTTGTCTAGCAGACAAGATCTTAAATCCTAACAAAACTCAATTTTTTCCTTTTTTTTTTTTTAAGTTTGAGATCCTCATGTTCTCTCACGCTGCTTTAAATACAACTCAAAAAACAAAAAGGAGCTAAATGGGGCAGTAAGACCAGACTTTTTATTTTATTTTATTTATCTTATTTTTAATTAAAAAATTAAAGATTGTATTTATTTATTTGAGAGAGAAAGCATGAGTGGGGCAGGGGGAGGTAGCTGCAGAGATAGACTGAGAAGTATCCTCCCTAATGAGCAGGAAGCCTGATATGGAGCTCGATCCCAGGATCCTGACTGAGATCATGACCAGAGACAAAGGCAGAGACATGTGAAAAATCCCTTTTTTTTTTTCTGGGAAACAATACTTTACAAGAGATGTTTGAAAAAGTACTGGGGAATCAACTTTAATAGGAGACACAAAAATTTAATTGACTTTTGTAAAGCTACAGGGATCCAAATGATGGGAATCCCAGCCTGTTTAGGTTGTGGACCACAGAGTATTCTTCTCTGTAATATTTTATTTTCTTCCATGTCTACTAACTCCAGTCCAAGTTCACTGATCTCTTTTTAGATAGTGCAAAACATGGCAAAGAATACCAAACGAGTGCCCAGTATTCTACATTTATTACATCATTTCTAACATATAGAAGTGTGTTATCAAGGCTGGTTCTGTGAAAGAACATAGTTATGCTAAAGTGTGTTTGTTCTCCAAGAAATTAAATGCACGATTATCACACAATTATAAAATACTTGTGTCAAGAATTTTTATTCAAAAAGTAATAAGAGAAGCAGATATTAAAACTAGTTCACATGGTTATTTGGGATATAAGCAGAGTTGTGCAGCAGAAGTGCTCTGGGCCCATAATTTGGGATATAGAATTTATGTTGTCTAATTTTATTCAAAAAGTAATAAGAGAAGCAGATATTAAAACTAGTTCACATGGTTATTTGGGATATAAGCAGAGTTGTGCAGCAGAAGTGCTCTGGGCCCATAATTTGGGATATAGAATTTATGTTGTCTAATGAAAAATCACTAACTTGCATTATTGTTAACAAGAATCTTGTGCATTACCATCAGTTTTCTACATTATAACCTCTTGCTCTACAGTTTGTAAATAACTTTGTCAATAGCAAGCTAATAAACGGGGTGACTCCAATGGATTGAGATAATCTCCAGAGTTTCTGCTACATAATGCCCAGGACTCCATTGAAAGGACACCTAAGAATTTATTTTGCCCAAAAATTTGATCATTTTTTTCACTGTCCTTACCTATTTTCCAAACCTAGTCCTTTTGTTTCACCTTTCAGTCTACAGACAACCCTGTATCTGACTGACTTGTTAATTCTGGGAATGTCTTGCAGATTAATTTGCTTGCCAGAGGTGGTTCCTCTAATTGATATCTAAGAACCCTAATTAGTTAAGAAAACTTTTTTTAACATTTTCAATTCTATTTATTATTATTATTATTGTTGCTAATAGCTTTATTATAAATAATTCACAAGGGCATCTTTCTGACAAAAGACAAAGAGCTGGCTACTAGTAGAAAAAGTACATTTGACTCTGTCAGTGACCCGACTTATCAAAAAGAAAAGAGAAAGGACGCAAATAAATAAAATCATGCATGAAAGAGGAGAGATCACAACTAACACCAAAGAAATACAAACTATTACAAGAACATACTATGAGCAACTCTACGGCAATAAATTTGACAATCTGGAAGAAATGGATGCATTCCTAGAAACATATAAACTACCCCAACTGAGCGAGGAAGAAATAGAAAGCATGAACAGACCCATAACCAGTAAGGAGATTGAAACAGTCATTAAAAATCTCCAAACAAACAAAAGCCCAGGGCCAGACGGCTTCCCGGGGGAATTCTACCAAACATTTAAAGAAGAACTAATTCCTATTATCCTGAAACTGTTCCAAAAAATAGAAATGGAAGGAAAACTTCCAAACTCATTTTATAAGGCCAGCATCACCTTGATCCCAAAACCAGACAAGGATCCCACCAAAAAAGAGAGCTATAGACCAATATCCTTGATGAACACAGATGCGAAAATTCTCACCAAAATACTAGCCAATAGGATTCAACAGTACATTAAAAAGATTATTCACCATGACCAGGTGGGATTTATTCCAGGGCTGCAAGGTTGGTTCAACATCCACAAATCAGTCAATGTGATACAACACATCAATAAAAGAAAGAACAAGAACCATATGATACTCTCAATAGATGCTGAAAAAGCATTTGACAAAGTACAGCATCCCTTCCTGACCAAAACTCTTCAAAGGGTAGGGATAGAGGGCACATACCTCAATATCATCAAAGCCATCTATGAAAAACCCACCGCAAATATCATTCTCAATGGAGAAAAACTGAAAGCTTTTCCACTAAGGTCAGGAACACGGCAGGGATGTCCATTATCACCACTGCTATTCAACATAGTACTAGAGGTCCTAGCCTCAGCAATCAGACAACAAAAGGAAATTAAAGGCATCCAAATCGGCAAAGAAGAAGTCAAATTATCACTCTTCGCAGATGATATGATACTATATGTGGAAAACCCAAAAGACTCCACTCCAAAACTGCTAGAACTTATACAGGAATTCAGTAACGTGTCAGGATATAAAATCAATGCACAGAAATCAGTTGCATTTCTCTACACCAACAGCAAGACAGAAGAAAGAGAAATTAAGGAGTCAATCCCATTTACAATTGCACCCAAAGCCATAAGATACCTAGGAATAAACCTAACAAAAGAGACACAGAATCTATACTCAGAAAACTATAAAGTACTCGTGAAAGAAATTGAGGAAGACACAAAGAAATGGAAAAATCTTCCATGCTCCTGGATTGGAAGAATAAATATTGTGAAAATGTCTATGCTACCTAAAGCAATCTACACATTTAATGCAATTCCTATCAAAGTACCATCCATCTTTTTCAAAGAAATGGAACAAATAATTTTAAAATTTATATGGAACCAGAAAAGACCTTGTATAGGGTTTTTTTTAAAGTTTGCCACAGATCCAGATTCTTTTAAAATATATATCTATTTTGTGCAAAGAGAATGCACTGAGAAGTAAAAAGAAAGTGATAGATCAGTGCTACCAACTAATGGCTATAATATCATCACCTTATTTATGAACAATGAAACAGTGTGCAATATTTAAATAAATTTAAATAAATTCCTATTTATTTTATATATTTATAAATTTAAATAAATCCCTATTTATTTATTATTAAAGAAACTCCTCTAACAAACAGTATGTTTTGAAGGTTGCTAGCAGGAAAGTGTTGTACTACATGGAAGTAATCAGAAAATATGATCTAAAATTCTGCTTTCAAGGGCGCCTGGGTGGCTCAGTGGGTTAAAATTGTGCTTTCAAGAAGCTATCACAGTAAGTACTGAGCATTAGCTATTATATGCTATGGATGAATAACCGAAATCTACATTTGAAACTAATGGTACACTATACGTTAACTAATTGAATTTTAAAAAGTTAATAAAAAAACCCCCACTATTTTATAAAACAATATTCCCAACAGGCTTTTTTGCTTTAAAATACTCACTTTGTAATGAGAGTCATTACTTTTGTCTAGCCAATTCTTACATCACTGTTTATCCCTTCCCTGCTTTATCCCTTCCCAGTATCAATAAAGGCTCACTTGGGTTACCTAGAAGCCATGAGAAAGCTTGTAATAGATCTGGCTGGTTTTCACCAGCAATTTGACCACCATGTGCACAGGGAAGTCTATTGATAAAGGCTTTATTGCAATAAACTGCAAATACATGGATGATTTTGAATTCTCTTTCTTGAGGTCTTGTTTCATGATAATAAATTTAGGGTGGCTTATTGGAATGGATGTTATTAACATATTTTCATAGTTCTAAGTACATGGAATTGTAAAATAGATTAATGAATGTGGCATTACTGACAACTGTCCTCATTTTGAAATCAAATTACAGTGTACTAAGACGAGGAAACAAAGCAGATTTGGGATTATGAGTGAAATAATTTAAAAAAGTCTTAGGGGTATGATCAGACTATTGGGTAGGTAATTCAGTAGAAAAATGTCAACTGATTGAGATTCTGTGTTCCCTGATTTCAGAGAGAAGTTAAGATAAATAAGTAACACGAGGAGACTAGGAAGGCAAACGTAAGTGATAATTTTGTGCCAGGTTGTGTATACATCTGTTTATCTTCTTGTTTTACCAGTAAGGTTGCTCCTAGAGGAGAGTTTAAATATGTGTTGGAGCTAATCTCTGTGGATTACACAAGAAACCACATCCTACAGCTCTCCCTGAAACACCCCTTATGATTTCAATGTAATTTAGTTTTTGCATTTTTAGAAATAGCAAAATACTTCGAAAACTCATCTACTTTATTACCACCACAAGTGAGTCAGCTGACTCCACATTTTAACACAGTGACAGTCACAGAGGAATGGAGGAATGAGTAGAGTCATCAATCTATGTGCTTTTAAGAAGTATGACAGGGTAGCAGCTATTTCCAGGAACCAAAACATGGGTCAGCAGCTGTGCAGGAAAAGTGATGGAATAAATGACTCATTTCAGAGGAGTTCTATAACATATTAGTTCTATAATGTATCTTCAGCACCCAATAACCCGCTTTGATCTAAAGATAAGGATTTACAGTTAAGGTCCCATTTGTGATTTGACTGGTAGGGTCTGAATCATGTTTACTATTGTTTTGACTATTACTTGAAACCTATAGTAGTACTTGGGATATGTGTTGTGTATTCTGTGAACATGTGCTATTTTTAGATTAGATAATTCCTGTCTCGAACCCCTGTTAATTTGTTTGTTTTTGTTTATTTCATAGTGGTTTCAGTAAATGGGTATATCTGAAAAATTGCAAAGCCACTATTAAAATAAGTTATTATTATATATAGCATGGAATTGCACATTCCTCCTTTGAATCCGACAGAGCTTCACCATATCCTTAACAATTTGGGAAAAACATGCTATTATTTTTCTTTATAAAATTTCTCCTGTCAGGCTGTGATGGTGGTCATCAGCAGTAACTCCTCTGAAGGCTTTGTCAAAAGAGTTGAAAAAATTGGAAAGGTGTGAATGAAGCTGTTTGCTGAATATAAAGAAAAGAGCATTGAAGTACAATTCACACTCTTACTTCTCCTTCTATGCTTTCAGATGTTTGACATTTGAAAATTTTGCTTCTAGAAGAGATGCCCTATATAATTCTTACTTTAAGGAGCAAGTTGCTTTTATAATTTTTTTTTTATTATTCTACCATTCAAGTATTTCCATTTAAACTAAATTCAATACCATTTAAAAAAAAATCAAAAGTGCAGCCAGTATTCAAGTCTTGGGCTAAATAGTTTTAGAAAGCTTTGTGTTATTGAACCTACGGGGTTTTTCTGTAGTTTTAACTCTTTCTTTCTGTGATTTTTCCCATTAGTCACGTAAGTGACTGCAATATAACAGACATTGAGGATAAAGAAGGACTGAATAAAACAATCCTCGGCCTCATGAAGTTGAGAATCTAGCAAGGGAGACAAACAATTCAATCATTCAGAGACAATTTATTGAGTGCCTGGCCTAAGATGAGCACAACAAAACCCCAGCCCAGAGGAATCATTTTAATGGGAGAGATAGATAATAGGTAAGCCAACTTTAAAAAGAAAAAAATCGTACTGGTTTTTCTTCAATAGTGATGCATATTTGAAATAAATAAGCACATTTTAAAAAGAGCAGTGATTGAGAAGAGGTTGTGTAACTGAGTGGTCCGAAAGGGCCTCCCTGAAAAAGTCTGTTTTGAACAGATTTCTGAATAATATCAGCTAGGAAGCTGCGTAAAAACCTCAGGGATGGGTGATTTTTCCAGTCAAAAAACTGTAAAGGCTCCAAAGTCACAACACAGCTGTAAGTTTCTCTAATAAAGTAGCTTCTGACAAAGAATGAGAAGAAATAACTAACCCAGGTTTGAAAGAAAAGGGACAGACTTTCTATGGAATTCATATTTAATTAAAGCTCTAAAGGACAAATATACAATAGAGCAAAATTCTGGTGACGCTGATATACCTAATGAAAGTTCATAAACAAGGTGTGGGTAGCAAAGAGTGTGTGGGAATGTTGGTAAGAACAGTGGGGAAGAGTCATCCCTGAACATGTTCTTAAATGAAGCAATTCTTGTGTTGTTTTAAAGGGTAAACTGGAGTTTGCCTAAGTGATTAGAGAAGGATGCCTCAGCTTCTGGAAGTTCAAAGCCATAAAGATGTGATAAACTACTGCAGATATTTTCATGTATATTTGTTGTTGCTTCTAGTAATGGTGATCTAAAAACTGCTACTTTAGGCAACTTAAAAATCCCGACAAAATAGCTTTTAAAGTTAAAAATATCAGAATGATTATAAAAATAAGTGAGGGATTACTGGGCCAAAATACGAAACACAATGAGAGTCTAGAGATATATGCCTGAAGCCATTTTAGCTATGAGAGCATTTGAAACTGCTAAAACACACTGAGCTGTGTTTTTAATAGACACTTGATACTAGAGAAACAAAATTCAAAATCCAGCAGCAATCAAATTTGAAAACTTTGGTACAACCCAAATTTAAGTTGAGATCCCCAAAGCACAAGGAGAAGCAGAAATAAGACTATAGCCTACCTTGCCTTCTGTGTAAACTGAGAAAGTCAATCACTGAATTTGGAATATGATTGTCTTGTAGAGTCACAGATATAAGAGAAAATCCAGCCAAGGGGGACCATACCATTATTATAGCTCTTAATTATCCCTACTCAATAAGAGTTTCAAATATAATGTCTTGAACATAGCAAAATGTAACAAAGCACACAAAGAAAAACCATTAACAAGATTTGATAGACAAAATGGGATTAAGTATGATGTTAAAATGATCAATAAAGATTGTAAAATGGCTTGATTACTCTGCTCAAAGAAATGAGAGGGGAAACAAATTGAACAAAAAACTGAAACTAAAAATGATATTGAGAAAGATTTTATAAATGAATTAAATGGATACTCTAGAACTTTAAAGATATGACAGCTAATTTAAGATACCACAGGGGTGCCTGGGTGGCTCACTTAATTAAACCTCCAATTCTTTTTCTTTTTTTTTTAACACCTTAATTTTATTTTATTTCTTTCATTTTGGCTCAGGTCATGATGTCAGGGTTGTGAAATAGAGCCCAGAGTTGGGCTCTGTGCTGAGCCTGGAGCCTGCTTAAGATTCTTTTCCCTTCTTTTTCTATCCCTCCCTGCACTCTCACTTGCTCACTCTCTCTTGCTTGTAAATAAATAGATAGATAGATAGATAGATAGATAGATAATAGACAAAGCAAAATAAAAGCAGATTATGAAAATAAATATAAAGATTTTGAAATGAAAACAAGTTCAAAATAAAATAGAGAAGACCTACACAGCTAAAATCTCATTCAGAAAATCTACTATTAAAGAAGTCAGTATGACACAATGTTAAGATATCAAAAGATTTGAGCATGTACTTTACAGAAAGGGTAATCCAAATGGCCACTCATATACAAAAACTGTTTATCTTTATTATGAATCTGGAATTAAATTAAATTAAATTAAAAATAAATTAAAACCTAGAATGACATACTATTACACACTTACCATATTGGGCAACAGTGAAAATCTCTTGCAAGAATGTGAAGGAATGACAGTGCACATAATAAAAACATATGAGGTAAGTTGGACAATATTTAGAAAACTTAAAAATTAAAAAAAAAATTTGGTCCATTCCTAGAAATACAACATGGAACTAAATGAATATTTTCACCAGGATATGCAAACAGATGATTATAGTTATTTCATTCATAACGGCAGATCAGTAGTGGTATATTTACACAATGTTACATTAAATAAGAGAGAATATTAACAAACTGGGAGGAGAGGCTAGGTTGTTATCATAAACAGATCTTCTATGGTGCTAATTATGTTCTATTTCTCAAAATCTTTAAGTTGAAAAAGTTTTCAAATTTATATCTAGATAGATAGATAGATAGATGATAGATAGACAGATATCCCAGAAGCTGCAATGCTAGGCTAAGACCAGGCTTTAAAGGGCTTTTCTATGCTCTACTAAATACTTTAAACCATTCATTATATCATAGCTCAGTGTTCAAATCTCCATTTGTTTCCTCAGTTTCCTAATATTTATCTTAAGGTGACCTGATCCAGACTTTTGATCACCTTTGTCTAAATATTTCTATTTTAACAAAGTCCTTTTGAACACTCAGAGACTAAAACTTAGAAAAATACTCTGATTGTTATCTCACTAGAGTGGAAAATATATAGTTACCCATTAACTAATGATATCCATGTCTACATTAGATCCATGACATTTTTAATTCTTGGGAGCTTTTGGTTAAATGAATTTTTTAAGCTTCCTTTAAATGAAGCTTTAAGCCATCACCACATGAATAAAATTAAAGAACTAAATGAAAACAAGCCAAGTATTTACAGAGTAATAGAATGTGCAGTGGAAAGAGTACAATTCTGAAATCATAAAGCCTAAATTAGTGTGATGCATCTTTACTAGCCATGTAATCATAAACCAGTTATCTAAATGTGTTAGCCTCAGTTTTTTCACCCATGAAATGGTGATGATAATACTTATTATGCAGAGTTGTTGTGTGGATGTAATGAAGCATGGAGCCTGAGAGTCTCATATTCCATGCTAAAATGATAGCTATTTTTATACTTATAATAATTCTAATAATAGTAATTAAATTGTTCAAAATGATAATATTCATTTATATTGAGGCATTGTATTGACTATTCATAGACACATTTACCAAAATAAATTTCATTTTACTTTACCTCCTCTGAGGATATATATTCCCTAATTCAATATGAATCTCATTATGAATAATAATTATCATAATAAATATGCTGATTTTTCTTCTTTTTAGGGAAGTATCCTTTACTGTTGAACACAAAGAAACTTAAGCAAGTCTGTCTTATTCAAGATTTGCATGCTGCTTTCTTATGAAACTAGATTATAGAGTTGTATGAAATAAATTCATGCAGTTAAGACTTTTATGTTTGGAAAAATAGGTGGTCAGTTGAGTATTTCAAAAGAAGATTTTAAATTTAAACCTTAAAACTGAGCTCTTTCAGCCTTATTTATAGACCATCCTTCATGCTTCCTAAGTACTCCTTCATTGTAAACTAAGTAATAGTTTTTGTCACAGTGTATATAACTAAAATGGATTTTATATTCTATTATTTCAGAGTTAGTTGCAGTTTCTACTTCCTTACTTCGTTTTTTGAAAAATAGATTAATTCTACAAAAAGTTTTTTCAAGCTTTATTGAAAAATAATCGACATATTATAATTTGTAAATATAAGAAATGATTTCTTATAACATTGCAAACTTTTAACATTGTGTAAATTTTGTACAATTTGATAAATGGGCATACATCTGTATTGCAATATAATCTACATAAAAATGTTAATACATCTACTATCTCATATAGTTGCCACTGTTTTTTATGCATGTATGGTAAGGAATTTTAAGATCTACTCTCTTAGCAACTTTTATGTATATAGTACAGTAGAGATAAACTTCAGAGGTCTTGTGGGTTTTGTTCCAGACCGCCTCAATAAAGTGATCATCTCAATAAACTAAGTCAAATTATGATTATTATTTTTGGTTTCCCAGTGCAAATAAAAAATTATGTTTCCCAGTGCATATAAAAAATAAACACTATACTGTACTGTTCAAAAGCATTATGTCTTTAAGGAAAAACAATGTATATACCTTAAGTAAACTAGTTCTGAGTTTTCAGTGGGTCATAGTTACTGATCACTGATCACCATAACAAATACAATAATAATGAAAAAACTTGAAATATTGCAAGAATTACCAACATGTGACAGAGAGACACAAAATGAACAAATGTTGTTAGAAAAATGGTGGCAGCAGACCTATTTTATACAAGATTGCTATAAACTTTCAACTTGTAAGAATGTGATATATGCAAAGTTTAGTAAAGGGAAGCACAATAAAAATGTATGTATATATTATTAACTATGATCATCCTGTAGTACATTAGATCCCCAGAACTTTTTCATATTATAGTTGCAAGTTTGTACCCTTTGACCACCTTATTCCACCCCAGGTTCACCTCTTGTCAACTCAACTCTAAGTTTCCATTAGTTTGCTTTTTCTTCAGATTCTGTATGTAAGGGATATCATAATACATAAATTAAAAAAAATATATAAAATCTTTGAAATATTTCACTTAGTATAATACCTTCAAGATCCATCCATGCTGTTGTAAATGGCAGTATTTCTTAATTTTTCATGGTTAAGTAGTATTCCATAGTATATATTTACCATACTTATTTTATTCATTCATCCATTAATGGATACTGAAGTTATTTCCATCTCTTGCTTAGAGTTAATAATTTTATAATGAACATAAGAGTGCAGATATGTCTTCGAATAGTGACTTCGTTTCCTTTAGATATATACCTAGAGGTGGGATTACTGAATCATATGGTAATTTTACTTTTAATAATATGAATAATCTCCGTACTGTTTTCCATACAAATTTATATCCCTATCACAGTGCAAAGGTTCCCCATTTTCCCCAATATTTACCAAAATTTGTTAGTTTTAATTTTTTGGTAGTATATATTCTAATAGGTAGTCATATCTTGTTGTGTTTTTCAGAGGTAAACAACAACAACAACAACATAATGACTTTGCCCTGAGTTTTTACATTGAGCACTTTTTAATGCTCCTGTTGGTCATTTATATAACTTTTTTGAAAAAAAAGTCTATTGAGATCCTTTTGCTATTTTTTTAATTATATATTTTTTTCTATTTGTATCTGTTGGTTATTAACCTCTTTTCAGATATAAGATTTGTAAGTATTTTCTTCCATTCTGTGGATTGTGTTTTCATTCCCTTTTTTTTTTTTTTTTGGCAATGCAGGAACTTTAGCTTGATGTAATACCATTTATTTATTTTTGCTTCTTTTGCTTGTGTTTTTGGCCTGGTATCCAAAAAACTATTGGCAAGACCAATGTCAATGAGAATTTTTCCTTCCTATGTTTTCCTTTAGGAAATTTAGTTTCATGCATCACATTTAAGTCTTTAATCTATTTCAAGTTAAGATTTATGAGTGATATAAGGTTCCAGTTTCATGCTGGTTTATGTGACTATTCAGTTTTAAATATCATTTATTGAACAGACTATTTTTACACATTATATATGTTGGCCCCTGTCAAATATTAGGTGACTGTATGAAAGGATTTATTTCTGGACTCTCAATTCTGTTCTACTTGTTTATTGGTCTATTTTTATGCCAGTATACTTTATTGTTTTGGGCATGAGGGCTTTGTAGTATAGTTTCAAATCAAGAAGTGTAATTTCGCTTCTTCATTCTTTCTCAGAACTGCTTTAATTATTAGTTGTCTTTTATGGTCTCATATAAATTTTAGGATTCTTTACTTACTTCTGTAAAAAAAAAATTGGATTTTTTAAAAAGATTTTTTATTTATTTATTTGACAGAGAGAGATGACAAGCAGGCAGAGAGGCAGGCAGAGAGAGAAGAGGTAGCAGCTTCCTGCTGAGCTGAGAGCCTGATGCAGGGCTCGATCCCAGGACCCTGGGATCATGACCTGAGCTGAAGGCAGCGGCTTAACCCACTGAGCCACCCAGGCGCCCCTAACATTGGATTTTTTATAGGAATTGAATTTACAGATGGTTTTCGGTAGTATGGACATTTTAACAATGTTAATTCTTACCATTCATAAATGAGCTATCTTTCCATTTATGTCTCCTTCAATTGCTTTATCAATGTCATAGTTTATGGGGTACAGATCTTTCATCTTCTTTAACTAATACTTTTCCTAAGTATTTTATTATTTTTGATGCTATTGTGAATTAGATTGTTCTCTTTATTTTTTCAGATAGTTCATCATCAGAGTGTTAAAATGCTCCTGTCTTGTGCTTACTTTGGCAGCACATATACTAAAATTGGAATGATGCAGAGAAGATTAGCGTGATCACTGAGCAAGGATGACATGAAAAACTATTTAAAAAAAACGAAACAAAACAAAATTCTTGTCTTTTATATATTGATCTTGTATTTGGCAGCTTTATTACATTTGTTTATTCAAAATTTTTTGTGAAGTTTTTAGGATTTTTTTACTTGTAAGTTCATGTTATCCAAAAAAAGAAAATTTTACTTCTTCCTTTTTTTTTTTTTGGAGTCTTTTATTTCTTTGTGTTCCTTGTTTCTCTGGCTAGGACATCCAGTACTATGTCAAATGAGAGTAGTGAAAGTGGACACACTTGTCTTTTTTCTGATCTTTAAGGGGAAAACTTTCAAACTTTTTTGATTGAATATGAGATTAGCTCTGGGCTTGCAATATGTGTTTTTTCTTTAATGGATTTTTTAAATTATTTTAAAAAATTTTTTATAAACATATAATGTGTTTTTATCCCTAGGGGTACAGGTCTGTGGATCACCAGGTTTACACATTTCACAGCACTCACCATCACTCACCATAGCACCTGCCCTCCCCAATGTCCATACCCCCACCATCCTCTCCCAACACACCTCCCCCCAGCAACCCTCAGTCTATTTTGTGAGATTCAGTCTTTTATGGTTTGTCTCCCTCCCAATCCCATCTTCTTTTATTTTTCTTTTCGTATGCCCGAAACCGCCTATGTTGCATCTCCACTTCATCATATCAGGGAGATCATATGATAGTTGTCTTTCTCAGATTGATTTATTTCGCCAAGCATAATACCCTCTAGTTCCATCCATGTCATCACAAATCGCAGGATTTCATTTCTTTTGATGGCTGCACAGTATCCCATTGTACATATATACCACATCTTATTTATTGATTGATCTGTTGAAGGACATTTAGGTTCTTTCCATAGTTTAACTATTGTGGACATTGCTGCTATAAACATTTGGGTGCATGTGCCCCTTCAGAATGCCACGTTTGTATCTTTAGGATATATATCCAGTACTACAATCACTGGGTCATAGGGTTGTTCTATTTTCAGCTTTTTGAGGCACCTCCATGCTGTTTTCCAGAGTGGTTGCACCAGCTTGCATTCCCACGTACAGTGAGTGTAGGAGGGTTGCCCTTTCTCCACATCCTCCCCAGCATCTGTCATTGACTGACCTGTTCATTTTAGCCATTCTGAAAGGTGTGAGGTGGTATCTCATTCTGGTTTTGATTTGTATTTCCCTGATGCCGAGTGATGTGGAGCATTTTTTCATGTGTCTGTTGGCCATTTGGATGTATTCTTTGCAGAAATGTCTGTTCATGTCCTCTGTCCATTTTTTCATTCGATTATTTGTTCTTAGGGTGTTGAGTTTGATAAGCTCTTTATAGATTTTGGATAGATACTGGCCCTTTTTCTGGTATGCCATTTGCAAATATCTTCTCCCAGATAACTTCTGACAGTCATCTTTTGGCTTTGTTAACTGTTTCCTTTGCTGTGCAAAAGCTTTTTGATCTGATGAAATCCCAGTAGTTCATTCTTGCCCTTGCTTCCCTTGCCTTTGGCGATGTTCCTAGGAAGAAGTTGCTGCTGCTGAGGTCAAAGAGGTTGCTACCTGTTCTCTCCTCAAGGATTTTGATGGATTCCTTTCTCACATTATGCTTCTTTATCCATTTCCAGCCTATTTTCATGTGTGGTGTAAGGAAATGGTCCAATTTCATTTTTCTGCATGTAGTTGTTCAATTTTCCCAACACCAATTGTTGAAGAGGCTGTCTTTTTTCCATAGGACATTCCTTCCTGCTTTGTTGAAGATTAGTTGACCATAGAGTTGAGGGTGTATTTCTGGGCTCTCTATTCTGTTCCATTGATCTATGTCTGTTTTGGGGACAGTTCCCTACTATCTTGATGATGACAACTTTGTAATAGAGCTTGAAGTCTGGAATTGTGATGCCAACAACTTTGGCTTTCTTTTTCAATATTCCTCTGGCTATTCGAGGTATTTTCTGGTTCCATATATATTTTAGGATGATTTGTCCCATTTCTTTGAAAAAAAATGAATGGGATTTTGATAGGGATTGCATTAAATGTGTAGATTGCTTTAGGTAGCATAGACATTTTCACAATATTTGTTCTTCCAATACAGGAGCATGGAACATTTTTCCATTTCTTTGTGTCTTCTTCAATTTCTTTCATGAGTACTTTAGAGTTTTCTGAGTATAGATTCTTTGTTAGGTTTATTCCTAGGTATCTTAGGGTTTTGGGTGCAATTGTAAATGGGATTCACTCCTTAATTTCTATTTCTTCAGTCTTGTTGGTATAAAAAAATTGCAACCAATTTCTGTTCATTGATTTATATCCTGACACTTTACAGAATTTCTATACAAGTTATAGCAGATTTGGAGTGGAGTCCTTTAAGTTTTCCACATACAGTATCATATCATCTGCAAACAGGGATAGTTTGACTTCTCTTCTGCCACTTTGGCAAAATTTGGATGCCTTTAATTTCTTTTTGTTGTTTGATTGCTGAGGCTAGGACTTCTAGTACGATGTTGAATAGCAGTGGTGATAACGGACATCCCTGCCGTGTTCCTGACCTCAGCGGAAAAGTATTCAGTTTTTCTCCATTGAGAATGATATTTGCAGTGGGTTTTTCATAGATGGCTTTGATAATATTGATAATATGTGCCCTCTATCCCTACACTTTGAAGAGTTGTTTTTTTAAAGATTTTATTTATTTATTTGACAGAGAGAGAGATCACAAATAGGCAGAGAGACAGACAGAGAGAGAGAGAGAGATGAGGAGAAGCAGGCTCCCTGCTGAGCAGAAAGCCAAATGCAGGACTCGATCCCAGGCCCCTGGGATCATGACCTGAGCCGAAGGTAGATGCTTAACCCACTGAGCCACCCAGGCGCCCCCACTTTGAAGAGTTTTTATCAGGAAGCGATACTGCACTTTGCCAAATGCTTTTTCAGCATCTATGGAGAGTATCATATGGTTTTTGTTCTTTCTTTTATTGATGTGTTGTATCACACTGATTGATTTGCAGATGTTGAACCAACCTTGTAGCCCTGGAATAAATCCCAGTTGGTCGTGGTGAATAATCCTTTTAATGTACTGTTGAATCTTATTGGCTAGTATTTTGGTGAGAATTTTCGCATCTGTGTTCATCAAGGATATTGGTCTGTAGTTCTCTTTTTTGATGGGATCCTTGTCTGGTTTTGGGATCAAGGTGATGCTGGCCTCAGAAAAAGAAAAGAGTTTGGGAGTTTTCCTTCCATTTCTATTTTTTTGGAACAGTATCATGAGAATAGGAATTAATTCTTCTTTAAATGTTTGGTAGAATTCCCCTGGGAAGCCATCTGGCCTGGGTCTTTTGTTTGGAGATTTTTGAGGACTGTTTCAATCTCCGTACTGGTTATGGATCTGTTCAGGTTTTCTATTTCTTCCTGGCTCAGTTGTGGCAGTTTATATGTCTCTAGGAATGTATCCATTTCTTCCAGATTGTTGAATTTGTTGGCGTAGAGTTGCTCATAGTATGTCCTTATAATTGTTTGTATTTCTTTGGTGTTGGTTGTGATCTCTCCTCTTTCATTCATGATTTTATTTATTTGGGTTCTTTCACTTTTCTTTTTGATAAGTCTGGAAAGGGGTTTATCAATCTTATTAATTCTTTCAAAGAACCAGCTCCTAGTTTTGTTGATTGGTTCTATTGGTTTTTTTTGTTGGTGGTGGTTTTTTGTGGTTTTTGTTTGTTTGTTTCTATTTCATTGATTTCTGCTCTGATCTTTATTATTCCTCTTCTCCTGCTGGGTTTAGGCTTTCCTTGTTGTTCTTTCTCCAAATCCTTTAGGTGTAGGGTTATGTTGTGTATTTGAGATCTGAGAAAGAAGCGTGGTTGCACACGTCTGTCACTGCACTCCCCAGGAGCAAGTCTGGGGAAGGCGCAGCACGCCGCCCCCAGAGAAGAGAAGGAGCTGTTTGCCTTGTGGTCGGGAAAAGGACGGGAAGCAGGGTAGCCTGCCATGGCAGGGGAGAGCAGGCCGGTGGCAAGACAAGTGTCACCTGCCCTCTGTGCGGAGAGACAAAGCCTGGTTCCTAAGGAGACGTGAGGGGACGACTAGGGCAGGGACGCGTGCTCCACTCTGAGGAAGGAGTCTGGGCAGAAGGCAGGCCTGTCATGTGCCTCTGGTCCCAAGGGGACAGCATCTCCTTGACCACCTGTCCATAGGGCAGACTTGGGCTAGCTACTAGGCGCCATACCCGGAACTCACAGAAACAGCTCCCTCGAGAAACGGGCAGTCAGATGCCATCTTCCTCCAACATGTGACAGCGTTTTCAGTGGCAGGGGGTTTGCCGGGGAAGGAGTGGGGACAATCCCCCAAAGCTTCCCATTCCCGTGATCGGGCGGTGTTCAGGGATCCTGTTGCCTCTCCTCTCCTGGGGGGAAGGCACTGGCCTTGTCCACAAATCCGCCTGAGGTGCAGTGCCAAAGGCCAAGCATTGCCTACACAGAGAGATGGTAGTGTGCATAGAGTGCCATCTTAGGCCACGCACGCTGCGGCAGGGTTGTGTCTGTGTCTGATTAGTTCACGCTGGCAGGGTGAACCGAGGGCTCCAACATGGAGCCCGGGAAAGCAAGGCCCAAGAGACACCAGCTCTCCCGCGACTCTTCTTACCTGATGCGACAGAGCAAACACCCAAAGCCTTTCTGAGGAAGAAGCAGCGAAGTTCGGTTCGTGCCAAGCTGAAAATCTCTGTGAAAGCATAGCGGTCGCTGGGAAATCAGAGTCGGTTCTGTGGGCTGCTGTTGCTGCTTGCCTTTGCCTAGAATTCACAGCACGATGGGAGAAACCAGCATAGAGCCTAAGCCTCTTTGCCCTGGCATACCCACTGGGAGAGCACAGCATTCTTTGGGAAATCAGAGTCCGGTCTGAGGGATGCTCCTGTTTGCCTGAGCTGGTCTCCTCAGCACGGTGTGATAAACCCGCATGGACCAAAATCCTCTATGCCTGGGCATCCCCTCTGCCTGAGAGAGAAGCGCAGTTGCGCCTGTGGAAAGAGCCTTAAGGAAAGGGACACGTTCGTCACTGTGGTCCCCAGGAGCATGTCTGTGGAAAGTACAGCACGCTGCCCGGGGAGAAGAGCAGTAGCCGTTGGCCTTCTGGTCTGGAAACGGTTGCGAAGCAAGAGAGCCAGCCCTGGCAGGCACAGCGGCCGGTGGAAATACAAGTGTCACCCGCTCCCAGTGCAGAGAGACAGAAGCCCGGCTGCTAAGGAGACAGGAGGGGATGAGTAGGGCAGGGCGCTCACTCCACTCTTAGGAAGGAGTCTGGGCAGAAAGCATGCCTGTCCTGAGCTTCTGGGCCCAAGGACACAGCAGCTCCTTGGCCACCTGTCCTTGGAACAGACATGCGCTAGCCACCAGGCTCCTACGCTGAACTCGCAGAAACAGCTCCCTGAAATAACGGGGAGTCAGATGCCGTCTTCCTCCAGGAGGTGGAAGCTTGGATGAGGAACGGGGTTTAAGGAGAAAGAGTGCGCACAGTCCCCCAAAGCTCCCTTATCTGTGCACGGTCCCTGTGCAGGGATCCTGTGGCCTCCTCTCTCCTGTGGTGAAGGCACTGGCCTAGAGCCCAAGTCTGCCTGAGAGCCGGAGTAAAAGGCAAAGCCTAAGCTACCCCAGGAAATGGTAAAAGGCATAGAGTGCCATGCTAGGCCAAGCACGCTGCTGCAGGGTTGTGACTGTGTCTGCTTAGCTCGGTATAGCAAGGTGAATCCCGGGTGTAAACTCGGAGCCTTGTAAAGCAAGTCCCAAGAGGCACCAGCTCTCCCGCGGCTCTTCTTCCCTGCCGCGCAGAGTGAACACCCAAAGCCTTTCTGAGAGCAGCAGCGAAGTGCTGTTCACTCCAAGCCAAAGACTCTGCGAAAGCACAGCATTCACTGAGAAATGTTCTGCGGGCTGCTGCTGCTTGCCTGAGCCCAGTCTCGTGGTGCGAGAAACCCGTATACAGCGAAAGACGCTTTGCCTTGGCATCACCCCTCGGAAAGCACAGCGTTCCTTGGGAAATCAGAGTTTGGTTTGGCGATGCTGCTGCTGCTTGTCTGAGCTAGTCTCTCCAGCTTGGTGGAAGATACCCGCATCGAGCGAAATCCTCTTTGCCCTAACATCCCCTTTGCCTGAGAGAGAAGCCAAGTGGGAGGAAGGCGCAGCACACCGCCCCCGGAGAAGAGAAGGAGCCTTTGGCCTTGGTGTCGGGAAATGCTCAGGAAGCAGGATAGCCTTCCGTGGACGGTGGCAAGACAAGTGTCACCCGCTCCCTGTGCGGAGAGATGAAGCCTGGCTGCTAAAGAGACATGAGGGTACTAGTAGGGCAGAGGCGCGTGCTCCACTCTGAGGAAGGAGTCTAGGCAGAAGTCAAGATTGTCCTGTGCCACTGGTCCCAAGTGGACAGCACCTCTTGGCCACCTGTCCCAAGGGCAGACTGGGCTTGCCACCAGGTGTCATACCCGGAACTCGCAGAAAAAACCCCATGGAGAAACGGGCAGTCAGATGCCGCCTTCCACCAGATGTGGCAGCGATGTGGGTGGCAGGAGGTGTGCCAGGGAAAGAGTGGAGACAGTCCCCCACAGTTCCCCATCCCAGTGAACGGGCCGTGTGCCGTGATCCTGTCGCCTCCTCTCTCTTGTGGTGAAGGCATGGCCTAAACCCCGAGTCTGCCTGAGCGCCAGAGCAATAGGCAAAGCCTTACCTACCCCAGGAGATGGTAATAGGTATAGAGTGCCATGCTAGGACACGCACGCTGCTGCTGGGTTGTGACTGCGACTGATTAGTACGGCATAGCAATGTGAACGCCGGGCGTGAACTTGGAGCCCGGGAAAGCAAGTCCCGAGAGGCACCAGCTCTCCCTAGGCTCTTCTTCCCTGCAGCGACAGAGCGAACAACCTGCAGTAGCGTGCGTAGCCTAGGATGGCACTCTATGCACACTACCATCTCCCAGTGTAGGCAACGCTTGGCCTTTTACTCTGGCGCTCAGGCGGATGAGCGGACTAGGCCAGTGCTTTCCCCACAGGAAAGGAGAGGTGACAGAATCCCTACACGCCGCCCGTGCACTGAATAGGGAGCTTTGGGTGACTGTCCCCACTCCTTCCCCTTAATTCCGTGCTTCCTCCAAGCTTCCACATTCTGGAGGAAGACGGCATCTGACTCCACGTTATTACAGGGAGCTGTTTCTGTGAGTTCAGCGTAGGTTCCTAGTGGCTAGCGCATGTCTGCCCAGGGACAGGTGGCCAAGGAGTTGCTGTCTCCTTGGGCCCTGAGGTTCAGAACAGGCATGCTTTCTGCCCAGACTCCTTCCTAAGAGTGGAGTGAGCGCCCTTCCCTATTCATCCCCTGCTGTCTCCTTAGCAGCCAGGCTTCTGTCTCTCTGCACTGCGAGCGGGTGATACTTGTATTGCCGGCTCTCCTGCATCGTAACCGTTTCCAGACCAGAAGGCCAATGGCTCCTGCTCTTCTCCCCGGGCAGCGTGCTGCAACTTTCACAGATATGCTCCTGGGGAGCGCAGTGAAAAACGTGTCCCTTTCCTTAAGGCTCTCTCCACAAGCGCAACCGCGCTTCTCTCACAGGCAGATGGGATGCCCAGGCATAGAGGATTTCGCTCCATGCGGGTTTATTACACCGTGCTGAGGAGACTAGCTCAGACAAACAGGAGCATCCCTCAGACCGGACTCTGATTTCCCAAAGAATGCTGTGCTCGCCCAGAGGGGATGCCAGGGCAAAGAGGCTTTCGCTCTATGCGGGTTTCTCCCATCATGCTGTGAATACTAGGCAAAGGCAAGCAGCAACAGCAGCCCTAAGAACCGACTCTCATTTCCCAGCGACTGCTATCCTTTCGCAGAGGTTTTCAGTTTGGCACGATCAGCACTTCTCTGCTGCTTTCTCAGAAAGGCTTTGGGTGTTCACTCTAAGCGGCAGGGAAGAAGAGACGCGGGAGAGCTGGTGCTTCTTGGGACTTGCTTTCACGGGCTCCGAGTTTACGATCGGGATTCTCCTTGCTATGCCGAACTAAGCAGACACAGTCACAACCCTGCAGCAAAATGCTTGGCTTAGCATGGCACTCTATGCCTATTACCCTCTCCTGGTGTACGTCAGGCTTTGCCTTTTGCTCCGGCTCTAAGGCAGACTCGGGTTCTAGGCCAGTGCCTTCACCACAGGAGAGAGGAGGCTACATGATCATGGCACACGGCCCGTGCACTGGGATGGGGAACTGTGGGGGACTGTCTCCACTCTTTCCCCTGCTACCCACTTTGCTCCCACATCTGGTGGAAGGCGGCATCTGACTGCCCTCACCACAGGAGAGAGGCGGCGACACGATCCTTGCACACGGCCCGTGCACAGATATGGGAGCTTTGGGGGACTGTGCCCACTCCTTCCCCTTAAACGCCGTGCCTCCTCCAAGCTTCAACATCCTGGAGGAAGACAGCATCTGACTCTCCGTTATTTCAGGGAGCTGTTGCTGCGAGTTGAGCGTAGGCGCCTGGTGGCTTGCGCATGTCTGCCCCAGGGAAGGTCGCCAAGGAGTTGCTGTCTCCTTGGGCCCAGAGGTTCAGGACAGGCATGCTTTCTGCCCAGAATCCTTCCTAAGAGTGGAGCGATCGCCCTGTCCTACTCATCCCCTCTTGTATCCTTTGCAGCCAGGCTTCTGTCTTTCTGCACTGGGAGCGGGTGACACTTGTATTTCCACCGGCCGCTGTGCCTGTCAGGGCCGGCTCTCCTGCTTCGCAACCGTTTCCAGAACAGAAGGCCAACGGCTCCTGACCTTCTTCTCAGGCAGCGGGCTGCACCTTCCACAGACATGCTCCTGGGGACTAAAGTGAAAAACGTGACCCTTTCCTTAAGGCTTTTTCCACAGGCGCAAACGCGCTTCTCTCTCAGGCAGAGGGGATGCCCAGGCATAGAGGATTTCGCTCCATGCGGGTTTTATTACACCATGCTGAGGAGACCTGCTCAGGCAAACAGGAGCATCCCTCAGACCGGACTCTGATTTCCCAAAGAATGCTATGCTTTCCCAGAGCGGATGTCAGGGCAAAGAGGCTTTCGCCTTATGTGGGTTTCTCTCATCATGCTGTGAATACTAGGCTAAGGCAAGCAGCAACAGCAGCCCTCACAACCGGCTCTGATTTCCCAGCGACTGCTATGCTTTCGCAGAGCTTTTCAGCTTGGCACGAACCACACTTCGCTGCTGCTTCCTCAGAAAGGCTGTGGGTGTTCACTCTGCGTGGCAGGGAAGAAGAGCCGAGAAAGAGCTGGTGCCTCTTGGGACTTGTTTTCGCGGGCGCCCAGTTTTCGCCCGGGATTCACCTTGCTATGCCGAGCTAAGCAGACAGTCACAACCCTGCAGCAGCGTGCTGGCCTAGAATGGCACTCTATGCCTATTACTATCTCCTGGGATAGGTTAGTATTTTTTTTTTGCTACGGCTCTCAGGCAAACTCGGGATCTAGGCCAGTGCCTTCACCACAGGAGTGAGGAGTCGACAGGATCCCTGCACAGGTCCCGTGCACAGATTAGGGAGCTTAGGGGGACTGTGCCCACTCATTCCCCTTAAACCCCGTTCCTCATCCAAGCTTCCACATCCTGGAGGAAGACGGCATATGACTCCCCGTTATTTCAGGGAGCTGTTTCTGCGAGTTCAGCATAGGCGCCTGGTGGCTAGTCCATGTCTGCTCCAGGGACAGGTGGCCAAGGAGTTGCTGTGTCCTTGGGCCCAGAGGCTGAGAACAGGCATGCTTTCTGCCCAGACTCCTTCCTAAGAGTGGAGCACGCGCCCTGCCCTACTCATCCCCTCCTGTCTCCTTAGCAGCCAGGCTTCAATCTCTCCGCACAGGGAGTGGGTGACACTTGTCTTGCCACCGGCCAGCTGTTCCTGCCACGGCAGGCTATTCTGCTTCCCGAGCATTTCCCGACCCAAAGGCCAACGGCTCCTCCTCTTCTCCTGGGGTGGCATGATGCGCCTTCCCCACACTTGGCTCCTCTCTCAGGCAAAGGGGATGCTAGGGCAAAGACTATACCAAGAGTGAACTCTATGAGAAAAGGTTTTTTTAAGATTTTATTTATTTATTTGACAGGCATCAAAGCAGGCAGAGAGGCAGGCGGGGAAAGCAGGGGTTGGGGGAAAGCAGGCTCCCTGCCAAGCAGAGAGTCTGGTCTGGGGCTCGATCCCAGGACTGTGAGATTATGACCGGAGCCGAAGGCAGAAGCCTTAACCCACTGAGCCACCCTGGTGCCCCACCAAGAGTGAACTCTAATGTAAACTGTGGACTTTGGGGTGATAATGATGTGTCAGTGTAGGGTCAGTGAGCGTGAAAAATTATTACCGTGGTACAGGATGTTGATAATCGGAAGGCTGTGTGTATGTGGGGAAAGGGAATTTTACTTTGATCCCCAAACTACTCTAAAAAATGCAGTCTGTTAAAAAAAAACTTTATAGGGGCGCCTGGGTGGCTCAGTGGGTTAAGCCGCTGCCTTCGGCTCAGGTCATGATCTCAGATCCTGGGATCGAGTCCCGCATCGGGCTCTCTGCTCGGCAGAGAGCCTGCTTCCCTCTCTCTCTCTGCCTGCCTCTCCATCTACTTGTGATTTCTCTCTGTCAAATAAATAAATAAAATCTTTAAAAAAAAAACTTTATAATGCAATATAATACAAAACAAGAATGCATATCAAGAGAGAAATAATGTTTAAAGGGAACAAAGAACTTCAGTAATGTGTACAGCCAGTAGCTAGAATCCCTGCCTCTTGAGACCCTGTGCTAGAACGCCGCCAGAACCATATAGAACTATGTTAGTCTTTCTCGGAAGCCAACAAGTGTTTGCCCAGTTAAGAGCACAGTAACAATAAGTCACGGTATGTTATAATGATTATCAATATTTTTAAAGACTTGTCAAGTTCCTTTTTGAGTAACCCTCACCCCACACTTAGAGAAAATTATCTGAGGTTCACCACTTTGAAATTCCTAATTGTTGTCCACATTTACAATAGCCAAAAAAAAAAAAAAGCTTTTTATTAACAAAGTGTTCAGAAGGGGGTGCCACTGAAAACAATGAGAGTTTTCGCTGCCAGGACAATTTTGTTGCAGAAACAGCTGAAAGCACTCAGGTCAGACAGAGCCAAAGGATGGAGAGATTTTTAAATTTACAAAAACCAAACCAAATCAAACCAAAACAAAAATCAAAACCAATGGCCAAGATTTCAAGTTTGCTACTAAAGGTATGACATTCTCCTAGGACATGCACGTGACTTGATCAATATATTTATATATTTATATTTGAAGAAGAAGGAACTATTTGATGCAGCAAATCCACGTTGATTAAAAATTACGAGATATGGGGCTCCAGGGTTGCACAGTGGTTTAGGCCTCTGCCTTCGGCTCAGGTCATGATTTCAGGGTCCTGGGATGGAGCCCCACATAGGGCTCTCTGCTCAGCGGGGAGCCTGCTTCCCCCCGCCCTCACTCTGCCTGCCTCTCTACCTACTTGTGATCTGTCAAATGGGTAAATAAGATCTTTAAAAAAAGAATTACTAGGTGTGAAATCATCGAGGGTATGGGAAGGAAAATGATTTCACCTGATCAGACTAGGAAGTGCTTGAAGCCTGAATTAAAGTGCTACTAAAAGAGTAAAGACCAGGGAAATATATGGGGAAAAATCCCTAGAAAAACAGCAATAATAACTGGCTGCTCTTTATTGATCCAGATCCTTGCGGTAGGCAAATAAGGGCTGGTTTTAGCCAGAGGATGATCTCCGTTTGTCTTCATGATCTGGCATTTTCTGCAAGCCAGGCATGGGGCTCTGCACTAGAGCTGCAAATGCTGGGGGGCCATCACTGTCCCTTTTGTCTTCTCAAGGGGCCGCCGGGCATGTCCATGGTGCAGTGTGACAGGCTTTACCACAGGGAGATAAAAGACTGCCAAGGGTAGGTTGGAGCTGAGAAAAGCCACTTAGGAGCAGATTTTCAGGGGAGGGGATAGACATGGGCAAAGCGAAAAATGAGGATGAGTGTGTCAAGTTTCAAAGTGCCAGGAGGCAGCACAGTGCATTCGGGAAACTACAGCAAGTTCATTGACAACCGACAGCTGATCGGGCAGCATCACCTGGGGATGGAGGCTGAGCCCCGGGGTTAACACTGGGGATGAGATGGTTTGTACACTATTCCAAGGAGGTGAGGCACGACACTGTGGGGGCACAGGGAGCTACCAGAGGATTTCAAATATCAGAATCATAACCATAATAGAGTATTTAATTGCATCCTAGCTTTCATCAAGGGTAAGATGCACTATAGTTTATGTTCGACTAAGAAAGAGAAATGCTGTCAGTTAAACTAGGATATGTCCTCAAGTGCAAGGTGCGTGCCACCTTAAGAGATATTAGAATGGGGGGGGACAAATCTTAGAACAAGTAAACTGTGGTACTAGAATAATTAAGAAAGGTCGAACGCTTGGATCAACAAAATAAGTGATTATTGCTTACCATTTGCCCCAAACTATATTAAGTCTTAGAACAAGAGACGTTCTCATCTTGATGCCACGCAGCTGTTAGACCCAAGGTACAGAGGGCAGTAGCCAACGACCAGCAGGCCCCAAGTGCCATGTGCAGACTCTAAGAGCAACTGCCTTTGAGAGAGGAAATGGTTGAGAGTGGGCTTTCTGAGGTACAGAATTACTAGCTGGGAAAGAAGGAAAATTGACACAGAATCAGAATTGATGCCCCTACATGACAGAGTTGGTGAAACTTCCCATCTCAGAGAACTTGATGCTTCTCAGAAATGTATTTTTCATTTTCGACAGAACATTCAGGATAAATATTATCTGTTCGAGATCCTGGTTCTCTCATCAGGACTGTTTCTTAGGCTTCACTAGCACAAGAAAAGGGTTTTGATAGTGCAGGGTAAATCCTGACAAAAGCAAAGCACGATATCTATGAAAAACTAACCACTCAGAAGAGAACAACAGATAAAAGGCCAGGCCGACCTGACCCTGCAGGATAGGTAAGCTTGGTCCGGCAACAGGGGTAGAGGGGAAGTGCCCATCTCCTGCTAGAAGAGCTAGAGAAGACCTTTTCTGGAGAGACCACCAGGAGAGGAGAGCAGTAAGTGCTGATGATGAAGAATATTTTAATCAGTAGAGAAGTTCAAAATGACAAAGTTCCAGGATCAGAGTAAACATATGGGATTAAAAAATAAAAAATAAAAAACAAGATTTTTTTGAAAGGACTTTTTTTTTGAAAGGACTTTAAACAAAAGTCCTTTTTAAGAGACAGTTGGCTGTTTAAACCAAAAGTACAACAAACTGAGAGAATCGCCACATTGTTTATTGGGGTAGAAAGTTCCTGGAATGTAGAAAGACCCATTCTGCAGAGGAAAGAGTAGAATCACTAACAGGCCTCATGCCTTGCACAGCCAATGGCTAGAATTCCTGCCTCATGAGACCATTTTAAAAGCTCTACTCATAATGGAACCGAAGGTGTCATTTCCCTATAATTTTATATATGTCATTAATTTGCTGCAAAGCCCAGTAGCACTGGGAGCAGAAACTGGGACCAAAGAGTGAGCATCCTGTTTGACAGGGGGGACCAGGCACCTCTTCTTCAGATGCAGGGGGAGCCCTGGCCTGCTGACTCCTCCCTTCTTCCTTTCCCCTTTCCTCCCTCCATTGCTCTCCCTTCCCCTCTCTCCTTCCCTGGTGGTGCCCTTTCCTGATGCCCACTTCATCCCTTATCTTTTCTTACATGCCTGTCTTCTAGAGTTTCTTCTCTCCTCCCAATTACTTCCCTTCGTCTGAATCTCCTCCATGGTCTCTTTGTCCCTGCTCTCTGCTCTTCCTCCCCTTCGCTGGCCCCTGTTCAGTTCCATCCAGACTGCAGGCAGAGCTGGACTAACACGCTCACTCACTAGCTCAGCCACCCTCCAGAGAAGTCACTCTTCGGTGGTCACCTTCCTGACCCCCTGGTCCTTTCTCCACTTATTCAGCTATTGCTCTGAAGTCTGAGGAGGACAGAGCGGGGCTGCCGCAGAATCAGGCCAGAGGAGAAACCAAACCATGTATCCACACTGTCCCCCAGTACTGCTGCTCTGAGAGCTTTCAGAGTCCTCAACAGGGTTAGGATTTAGGGGCTTCTTCAGAACCGGGAGTGAAAACAGCCATAGGTCAATGAAATGCTATGGCCCCCACACAAAAAATAATAATCACAAATGAAATCTAAATTAACTCTGAAGTCCCAAAGTCAAAGAATTGCCTTGAAACTGTCACTAGAAAGCACCCAAGGCCTCACTCTCTGGGTTCTGGGTGCCCTGGGAATGGCAGGAGGCTCTGACCCCCTTCCCTCTTCATCCACTCCCAAAGAACGTCCTCTGAGGTGGTCTTCAAACTTCCTCTGAGAAACTGTCTCTCGGAACTGTAGGCCCTCGGCTGCTGCGACGAATGAGGGTGATGTCAGGACCTGATGGGCAGCTTTACCAGGAGACTGTGGCTTCTGGATGCAGTCCTCAGGTCCCATGGTCTGGGTGAGATCTAGGTCTTTAAGAGGAGGAGGACAAATGAGATTTCAGATTTTGAGTTGATTCTAGGATGATTAGTGCTTTGGAGGGCATTGGGTGAAGGTATTTTGCACACGGGAAGGACATGAATTTGGGGAGCCAGAGAGTGGACTGTTAAGAGCTGACCTGCATTACCCCCAGAAACCTTGCTGCTGTCCTTATCTCTGGTACCACAGAACGTGACCTTATTTGGAACTAGAGTCCTTACAGATGCAATCACATTACAGTGAGGTGGTTAGAGTGGGCCCTAATCTCCTGTAACTGACCTCCTTATGTAAAGGGAAAATCTGGACAGAGAGATGCCCCTACTGTCAGTGGTGGGCAGTGCATGAACTTCTAGAACCCTGACAGTAGTGGAAAACAGACTCAGGCTGGGCACAAGGTAAATGGGAGCTCTAGTGGAATTTCAGATGAAGATGCTGTGGACCTCGGCTTCCCAGGTCATAGTGACATTAGGATTTCAAATTCAAATCAGAGATGAAAGAAACATCTGGACTCGGTCCTCAGGTACACACAGTATTCTGAACTGAGGCTAGAACCAGAGACCATTCTAATGAAAGGCCTCCACAGGTGGGCTCTCACAGGTGGGCTCCAACTCAGTTTCCTGTATATTCATTGATGAAATCGCTCTGCAGGTGAACATGCAGAACAAAACCATTTAATAAAAGTGACAACGAGGAGAGGAAAGGGAGGCCAGAAGGCATGTGAATGTGGAGAGAGGAAGAGCCAGGGGAGGAGGGGGAAGGGGGGGCGGAAAAACTGAGAATCCCTCCCTGTGCTCCTTGCTGCCAGGGAGGTCTGAGGGACTAGTTTCTACCTGGGATCCCAAGTCCAGAACAAAAGTGGCGGGGCCACAGCTCGGGATGAGGGAAGGGGGTCCTCGGCACCCGCACGTGGGGGTGCCAAACGATGGGGGCTATTGCGTTCGCTGCGGGGGGCACCTCGCCTGGCTCCGTCCCCGCCCGACCCCGTGGGGACCCGGGTGCGGCGCTTCGTCCGGGGTGGTCCAGCTGCCCCAGGGGTCGCGGGAGGCTGGGTCCCGACACCCCCGCGAGCTCGCGGCCCGCGCTTTCTGCTCCAGGTGAGGGCGCAGCGCGGTGTCACTTTACCTGCTCGCAGAGGGTCCTCCGGGGAAGCCTTGGGGGCGGGGCGGGGCAGCGGGCCGGGGGAGCGGGACAGCGCGGCCTCAGGGGCTGGGCTGGAGTGCGGGAGGGCGGGTGTCCTGCAGTGCCGACTGGGCCGCAGCAGAGCACCGCGGCGCTGCGCGCCCCTCCTCCGCCAGCCCCTCCACCTCCTCTCAGACTCTCCACCGCTTCCTCTGCGAGCTCAATTCCCGCTTCGGTAATTAGCAAAGCCCTTTCTCCGGGCCGCCCCGCCCTCACCCCCATCCCCCTCCGTCCTGTGGTGCAGGCAATGGCGCCAGCGAAGCCCCGGGGGCCTGCGAGTCTGGCCAGCGCCAGCGCTGGGTGGCCTCCTAGCCTGGCTCCCCAAGGCGTGTCCGCCTGCTGCCTGGCTGCAGAAAGATCATCTGCCCTAAGCCCCAGCTGCACTCTCTGGTCACTTCGCTGGCTTCCTGATTGTGCCCAAAGCCGGGAACCAGCATCCCCAGCACAAGCCTGGGCTGAGATGCTTGCCCGCAATCTGTTTGAGCAGTCTCCTAGTCTCCAGGCAAGGTCTGCCATTGCATCATGGCGCGCGGGAATCACTTCGACCTGGATGTTTGGGTTTTTTGTTTGTTTTTTGATTATTGGTTATTACATGACCTCCATGGTAGGTGCTCCACAAAGGGAGTGAAAAGAGGACGCCTGATACATAGGCATATGGCCATTCTAGAAAAAGAGCTTGGGGTTCTCTGGGAAGCGCGGCATTGGTCCTTGCACTATGTTTTAATAGAAATGGGATTATGCACCAACTTACTTAAATGAGCATAGTTTGAAATCGTTTACTGAGAATAAATATTTAAAACAGTTATATTTTAGTTATATTTAGTTATATTTTAACTAAATCATCAATCATAAATATATTGCACGAAGGTTACAGGCAATTTAAATGCAATAGCACTCTCTTCAGGGTTTTAAATAATCCGTGTCTGTCTTGGCACATGAGATTGCAAAGATAGGAAATGGTTTGTAAAAGATCATATAATAGCTTTTACTATACGGTATCAGCAATTTATCCTAAAGGAGCGGCCACCAGCTAAAAACTCAGCTTTGAAAAATGCAGAAAAGCAGCAAACGTTTACATACCCTCTTGGTGACCAGAGGCATACATTGTGCACCTCATCATCTCTTTCGTGGTTCTGAGGCCCTTGGCGCTCAGTAGTTTAGTGTCTTATTCTCTGGAATAGGCCATTGAAGAAATACCCGGCCCAGAGAAGAAGGTCCTGCTGGGTGTCTGAAGAAAGTACAACCTTTTAGATGAAGCTTTCTGGGGAATTTGTTAGTGGTTTGGTCTGCTTCTGATAGGAAGGGAAATTTTTTTAAAAGATTTTATTTATTTATTTGATAGAGATCACAAGTAGGAAGAGAGGCAGGCAGAGAGAGAGGAAGAAACAGGCTTCCTGCTGAGGAGTGAGCCTGATGTGGGGCTCGATCCCAGGACCCTGGAATCATGACCTGAGCCAAAGGCAGAGGCTTTAACTCACTCTGCCACCCAGGTGCCCAAGAAATTTTTTTTTTAAGATTTTATTTATTTATTTGACAGACAGAGATCACAAGTAGGCAGAGAGAGAAGTGGAAGCAGGCTCCCTGCTGAGCAGAGAGCCAGACATGGGGCTCAATCCCAGGACCCTAGGATCATGACCTGAGCCGAACGCAAAGGCCCAGTGAGCCAAACTCACTGAGCCACTCGGGTGCCCCAGGAAGGGAAATTTTTTAAGAGTATTTTCTCTTTGAATCCATTTTGAGGTTTGGTTTGTGGTTCTTTCTGACTTCTCCTGAAGATGGAATCTCTTCTGAGGTTGGTTGTCAGGAACCCCATATCCAATCGACCTATCTTGTTAGCAATAAATAAATAAATAAATAAATAAATAAATAAAAGCAAGCTCAAGTGTTGGTATAAAGCTATTATGCTTTTCAAAATCCCGAACTATAATTCATGTATCATGGTCATTCTTTATCAGATCAAACAGAAGAGAGGTGGCAGAAATGCTCTTTCAGGTTAATGTTTTTACAAGGAAGATTGACTTATGAACATACTTTGTTATTCCCTTCCATTCAATTTCCCTGTACCTCCTTTTCTATGAATTGTAACGGTAAACCATCATTATTTTTATTGTTGGCACGTGAGAATTAGAGATCAATGCCCAAGTGAAAGCAGAAGGCAGGTTTATTAAAGCAACAGCACACTATCTAAGGGAGAGCAGGTGGTATTCCATGAGGTGGAGCTGGCCCTTACTTTGTTTTGGGATTGGATATTTCTTGGTCTTTTTGAAGTGGGAGGACCTTCAACATGCAGTGGATTGATCTCTAATGGAGGCTGCTTCCAATCATTTGGGGGACTCCTACCGCATGTTGGGAAAAGGAGTTGTTGTCATTTTTATTTTATTTGTTTCAGGGTTCCAAAATTCACTGTTTATGCACCACACCCAGTGCTCCATGCAAAATGTGCCCTCCATAACTCCCATTAACAGGCTTACCCAACCCTCTGCCCCTCCCCTCAAAACTCTCAGTTTGTTTCTCAGAGTCTCTCATGGTCTGTCTCCCCCTCCAATTTCCCCCCACTCACTTCTCCTCTTGATCACCCAGTGTCTTCTGTGTTATTCTTTATGCTCCACAATTAAGTGAAACCATATGAAAATTGACAATCTCTGCTTGAATTATTCCACTCAGGAAAATCTCCTCCAGTCCCGTCCATGTTGTTACAAAAGTTGGGTATCCTTCCTTTCAGAAGGAAGCATAATACTCCATTGTAAAAATGGATCATATCTTCTTTATTCGTTCATCCATTGAAGGTCATCTTGGTTCTTTCCAAAGTTTAATGACTGTGGCCATTGCTGCTATAGGTACAGATGTCCCTTCTTTTCACTGCATCTGTATCTTAGGGGTAAATACTCAGTAGTGCAATTGCAGTGTCATAGGGTAGCTCTAATTTTAATTTCTTAAGGAGTCCCCACACTGTATCCCAAAGTAGCTGCACCAACTGGCATTCTCACCAATAGTGTAAGAGGGCTCCCCATTCTCCACATCCTCTCCAACACTTGTTGTTTATTGCCTTGTTAATTTTGGCCATTCTAACTGTGTAAGGTGGTATCCCAATGTGCTTTTGATTTGAATCTCCCTGATGGCTAATGATGATGACCATTTACTCATTCATCTGTTTGCCATTTGTATGTCTTCTTTGGAGAAGTGTCTGTTCATGTCTTCTGCCCATTTTTTGACATGATTATCTGTTTTTTGTGTGTTGAGTTTGAGGAGTTCTTTATAGATCTTGGATATCAGCCCTTTATCTGTAATGTCATTTGTGAAAATCTTCTCCCTTTCCGTGGGTTGTCTCTTCATTTTGTTGACTGTTTCCTTTACTGTGCAGAAACTTTTGATCTTGATGAAGTCCCAAAAGTTCATTTTTGCTTTTGTTTCCTTTGTCTTTAGAGACATGTCTTGAAAGAATTTGCTGTGGCCAGTGTCCAAGAGGTTACTGCCTATGTTCTCCTCTAGGATTTTGATAGACTCCTGCCTCACGTTGAGGTCGTTTGTCCATTTCGAATTTATTTTTATGTATGGTATAAGAGAATGGTTGAGTGTCATTCTTCCATACATAGCTGTCCAATTTTTCCAGCATCATTGATTGAAGAGGCTGTCTTTTTTCCACTGTATAATTTTCTCTGCTTTGTCAAAGATTTTTTGACCATAGAGTTGATGGTCCATATCTGGGCACTCTAACCTAATCCACAGGTCTACATGTCTTTTTAACCCACTGAGCCACCCAAGTGCCCCTTTTAAGCTATTTTTTAAACCTACAGTCATTCTTTTTTCTCAAGATTTTATTTATTTATTTATTTATTTGACAGAGAGAAATCACAAGTAGACTGAGGGCAGGCAGAGAGAGAGTGAGAGAAGCAGACTCCCTGCTGAGCAGAGAGCCTGATGCCGGATTTGATCCCAGGACCCTGAGATCATGACCTGAGCTGAAGGCAGTGGCTTAATCCACTGAGCCACCTAGGCGCCCCTAAGTTATTTTTTGAATTCCTGTTCCAATAACACTTTGATTGCCATATAAAGTTAACCACATCATCTTTTTTAGGTAAGTAATTGTACTTTTTATGTGCATAGTTATTTTGGTCCATGAGTTCAGCTCCTCTTAGGATCATCAAATCTCTGTAAAGTCTGGGTATGCTAGGATTTTCTAAGCAACAATAAAATACATTGAAATCTGGTAGCTTAATTATAATAATGTTTTATTTCTCAATCATTCACAATAGCATTACATTCTGAGTAGCTTCCTTCTATTTTGCAGCTATAGTGTTTGGAAAAACTTGAATTGTGATATGACTGTGATAATGTGAATTAGTCCGGGTTTTTCAGAGAACCAGGAAGAGAAAAAAAAAAAAGGAAGATATTCTCCAGGGCCAACTCTAGAAGTGACTATTAAAACATCTGTCCAAATTCAATGGAACAAAACTCAGAAATGCCATCTCCAGTGAAATACAAAGAAGATTATATATAGATCTGGGCACACACATCTCATTTGAGCCAATGATGTACATCAGTGAAAGACTGAAGGCCAATCACCACTCCATGGGAGAATTTAAAAATAAATTTACTAATGAGGCCAAGAATTCAGAATCACAAATACTTCAGATCTAATAATAACTGCCTTCACTAGATGTTAAGCAGAGGATGATCTCCATTTGTCTTCATGATCTGGCATTTCCTGCAAGCCAGGCATGGGGCTCTGCACTAGAGCTGCAAATGCTGGGGGGCCCTCACTGTCCCTTTTCTCTTCTCAGGGGGACAACGGGCATGTCCATGGTGCAGTGTGACAGGTTTTACCACAGGGAGATAAAAGACTGCCAAGGATAGGTTGGAACTGGGAAAAGCCAGTTAGGAACAGATTTTCAGGGGAGGTGATAGACAAGGGCAAAGTGAAGAATGAGGATGAGTGTGTCAAGTTTCAAAGTGCCAGGAGGCAGAACAGTGCATTCAGGAATCTACAGCAAGTTCATGACAACCGACAGCTGATCTGGCAGCATCACATGAGGATGGAGGCTGAGCCTCGGGGTTAACACTGGGGGTGAGATGGTTTGTATATTATGCCAAGGAGGTGAGGTACTACACTGTGGGGGCACAGGGAGCTACCGGAGGATTTCAAATAACAGAAACGTAACCATAATAGAGTATTTAATTGCATCCTAGCTTTCATCAAGGGTAAGATGCACTATAGTCTATGTTCGACTAAGAAAGAGAAATGCTGTCAGTTAAACTAGGATATGTCATCAAGTGCAAGAGTTATTAGAATGGGGGTGGGACAAATCTTAGAACAAGTAAACTGTGGTACTAGAATAATTAAGAAAGTCGAACACTTGGATCAACTATAAACGTGATTATGGCTTACCATGTGCCCCAAACTATATTAAGTCTTAGAACAAGAGACTATTTCATCTTGAAGCCCCGCATCTGTTAGACCCAAGGTACAGAGGGCAGTAGCCAACGACCAGCAGGCCCCAAGTGCCATGTGCAGACTCTAAGAGCAACTGCCTTTGAGAGAGGAAACGCTTGAGAGTGGGCTTTCTGTGGTAGAGAATTACTAGCTGGGAAAGTTGGAAAATTGACACAGAATCGGAAATGATGCCCCTACATGACAGAGTTGGTGAAACTTTCCTTCTCAGAGATCTTGAGTCTCCTCAGAAATGTATTTTTCATTTTGGAAAGAACATTCAGGATAAATATGATATGTTCGAGTTCCTGGTTCTCTCATCAGGAGTGTTTCTTGGCTTCACTGGCTCAAGTAAGGGTTTTGATAGTCCACAGTAAATCCTGACAAATGCAAAGCACGGTATCTATGAAAAACTAACCACTCAGAAGAGAACAACAGGTAAAAGGCCAGGCCGACCTGACCCTGCAGGATCGGTAAGGTTGGTCCAGCAACAGGTGTAGAGGGTAAGTGCCCATCCTCTGCTAGAAGAGCTAGAGAAGACCCCTTCTGGAGAGACCACCAGGAGAGGAGAGCAGTAGGTGCTGATGATGAAGTATATTTTAATCAGCAGAGGAGGTTAAAATGACAAAGTTCCAGGATCAGAGTAAACATATGGGATTAAAAAATAAAAAATAAGAAATAATTTTTTTTTGAAAGTACTTTTTTTTTAAGGACTTTAAACAAAGGTCCTTTTTAAGAGACAGTTGGCTGTTTAAACCAAAAGTACAACTCACTGAGAGAATCGCCGCATTATTTATTGGGGTAGAAAGGACCTGGAATGTAGAAAGACCCATTCTGCAGAGGAAAAAATAGAATCACTAACAGGCCTCATGCCTTGCACAGCCAGTGGCTAGAATCCCTGCCTCATGAGACCCTTTGCTAGAAGTCCTCTAGAGCCATCTCAACTATGTTAGTCTTTCTTGGAAGCCAACAAGTGTTTGCCCAGTTAAGAGCACGGTAACAATCAGTCACGTTATGTTATAATGATTGTCGATATCTTTAAAAGCTTTGTCAAGTTCCTTTTTGAGTAACCCTCACCCCACCCTTAGAGAAATTGATCTGTGGTTCACCTCTTTGAAATACCTCATTGTTGTTCCACATTTACCATAGCCAAAAAAAAAAAAAAAAAGCTTTTTATTAGAAAGTGTTCAGAAGGGGGCGCCACTGAAAACAATGAGAGTTTTCGCTGCCCCGACAGTTTTGTTGCAGAAACAGCAGAAAGCACTCAGGTCAGACAGAGCCAAGGGCTGGAGGGATTTTTAAAATATCAAAACCGAACCAAATCAAAGCAAAACAAAAATCAAAACCAATGTCCAAGATTTCAAGTTTGCTACTTAAAGGTATGACATTCTCCTAAGACATGCGAGTGACTTGATCAATATATTTATATATTTATATTTGAAGAAGAAGGAACTATTTGATGCAGCCAATCCACATGATTAAAAATTACGAGATATGGTGGCTCCTGGGTGGCTCAGTGGTTTAGTCCTCTGCCTTCGGCTCAGGTCATGAATTCAGGGTCCTGGGATGGAGCCCCACATTGGGCTCTCTGGTCAGCGGGGAGCCTGCTCCCCCACCCCTCTCTCTGCCTGCCTCTCTACCTACTTGTGATCTGTTAAATGGGAAAAAAAGGTTAAGTTTCTGTACCAAAATAAATTTGCAGGGAGAAAGGAGTGCAGTATGTGTGGAAGTGGGGTTATCAATCAAGTCAATAATTCAGGAATATATGATGGTGTTTTTAGCATGCTGGGTGGTAATAGAAGTGGTGAGATATGGTTTTTATTTTGCATCTATTTTGATGGTGAATATTCTGGTGAACAGGATGGGGTATGTGCAGGACAGACAATATCAACATTTATTTTACCTGCACAAACAGAAGGGAGGAGTCTTCATTCCCTGATATGGAGAGAATTCTGAGTTCAAATGTTCTTTCTGATTAAATGGCATAGTGATGATGTGTATTTAGTAAGACAGCGAAAGAGAGCAGTATGCATAATGTTAAGCGGTAAGACATTATAATACATTTGAACATCAAAAAACGTTGTGTTGGATCATTTGTTTATGTGAGTAAATAAATGAATAAAGCTTCTTGGGGTTCTGATAGAGGTAAAGAAGACTACTATATGATCCAAAGGGGCACGTGCACCAAATGTTTATAGCAGCAATATCCACAATAGCCAAACTATGGAAAGAACCTTGATGTCCATCAACAAATGAAATATATATATATATATATATATATATATATATATATATATATATATATGTGTGTGTGTGTGTGTGTGTGTGTGTGTGTGATGAAATACTATGCAGCCATCAAAAGAAATGAAATCTTGCCATTTGCGATGGAATGGATGGAACTAGAGGGTATTATGCTTAGCAAAATGAGTCAACCAGAGTAAGACACTATCATATGATTTCCCTGATATGAGGAAATGGAGGTGCAATGTGGGGGGTTTGGGGGACAGGAAAAGAGTAAATGAAACAATATGGGATCGAGAGGGAGACAAACCATAAGAGACTCTTTATCTCACAAAACAAACTGAGAGTTGCCAGTAGGGTGAGGAGGTTAGGGAGAGGGTGGTGGGGTTATGAACATTGGGGGGGGTGCTGTGAAGTGTGTAAACCTGGCGATTCACAGACCTGTACCCCTGGGGCTAATAATACATTATATGTTAATTAAAAAAGAAGAAGAAGAAGAAGACTACTATTAATCCAATGCTATGGTTTTCAGCAAAGAGTGTGTAATCAGGCATATTTTATTAAAGTATCCAAGTAAAATGATGGTCGAACATTGGAATAACAGAAAACATAAAAATCAGAGATTTTAAAAAGAGATATGGGACAGTGTAGAGAATATAGTCAATGATATTATAATACTGTTATATGGTGACAGATGGTGGCTATATTTGTAGTGATCATAGAATAATGTATGGAGATATTGAAAACCTGAAACCAATGTAACACTGAATATCAACTATACTCAAATAAAAGAATAGTAAAAATAAAACATTTAAATTTAAAAATATAAAAAGAGGGACAAGAATTTGAAAAGTGAATTCAAAAAGAGTAAAGATGAGGCTAAGACATACTTTGAACCTTGAGGAAAACAACATTTTGAAAATTCTTCCCATTTTGAGAAAACTCAAATGAATCAATACCATAAAAGAACCCATTTTACCTGAGAGATGTAATGAATGCTCAAGAAATAATTTTATGACAGGATAATTCTTCCCTCTGAAACAGCATACAGAAACCAGGGGAAACACTTGGAAGCAAAATAAACTATACTGAAAATAAGAATCAGGAAAAAGATAAATGATGAAAGATAAGAAAATTAGACCTGCGACAGAGATCTAGTGAAGAGAATTTTTAGCTTGTGGTTTAATGTTTTTGAGGATAATCTAGAGTTCATAACTGCCTTGAGACAGGCCGGTTGTAGGCAGTTTATGCAGACCCCTAAGACAGGCCTACTTTGGGCAGGTGGTGTTGGAGGAGGCCATTGGGCTGGACAAAGACAAATCCAACCATTTGACTAAAGTGTCTGTGAAGATGTTGAAGTCAGATGCAACAGAGAAAGACCTGTCAAACCTAATCTCAGAAATGGAGATGATGAAGATGATTGGACAGCACAAGGACACCATCAACATGCTGGATCCTGCACACAGGATGGTCCTTCGTACACTCTCACGGAATATGCCTCCAAAGACAACATACAGGAGTACCTGCAGGCCCAGAGGCCTCCTGACCTGGAGGACTGTTACAATATCAGCCACAATGCAGCAGAGCAACTCTCCTCCAAGGACCTGGCATCCTGTGCCTACCAGGTAGCCTGAGGCATGGAGTACCTTGCCTCCAAGAAGTGCATACACCAAGACCTGGCCACCAGGGAAGTGCTGGTGACAAAGGACAACATGATAAAGATCTCAGACTTCAACCTTGCCAGAGATATCACCACATCAGTTACTATAAAAAGACTACCAACAGTGGACTGCCTTTGAAGTGGATGATCCCTAAGGCCATGTTTGGCCAGATCTACATCCACGAGAGTGACTTCTGGTCTTTTGGGGTGATCCTGTGCAAAATCTTTACTCTGGAAGCCTTCCATAACCTGGAGTGCCTGTGGAGGTGGTTTTCAAGCTGCTGAAGGAGTCATTTGATGGATAAGCCAATGAGTGCACCAGAGAGTTATACACAATAATGAGGGGTGGCTGGCATGTGGTACCTTCAAGCTGCTGGTAGAAGACCTGGATCATATTGTGGCCTTGAACTCCAACCAGGAGTAACCGGACCTGTCCTTGGCCCTGGAACAATACTGTCTATGCTTTCCCAACACCCAAAGCTCCACCTGCTCCTCAGAGAAGAATTCCACCTTCTCTCATGTGCCGTTGCCCAGGGAGGCCTATCTGCCCTGACACCCAGCCCAGCTTGCCAATCGTGGACTCAAATGACTAGTATCCCTATTACTCCTGTCCAGATTCTGTCATAAGCTGTAACCCTTACCCCCCACCCTCCCTGAAAGACTCACTGCCTTCTCCTTTGTCCCTTTCCTACTGGCAGGAGCCAGCTGCCTACCTGAGGCCTTCACCCCTTGAAGTTCACCTCTCTTCCCCTTCCTCTTCCTCCTCCTTACAACCTGCTCATGAAAGAAAGGCACAGAGAGGCAGGTACTTGCTCGTGGCTACTTCCTTCCCTCCCATATGTTGGACCAAGACCCCTCCCTGGCATCTGGTACTGCCGGGACGTCGAGGGAGTGGGAGATGAGGCATGCCAGTGAAACCTGTCGGAGCTCTCCGGTTTTGGTTTTGTCTGCTTAGCATAACATGTAAGACTGAGTTCTGGTGGCAGGGACCTTGTCCTTGGGGCTATAGCACTAGCGAGGGGATGTCAACTGCTCTGGGCCTTGGCTAAGAGCAGCCCCTGCTCCAGAGATATGGTGCCAAGGGCTTATTAATTAGGATACTAATTTGCTTTGCTGACCAAATGCCTGGTATCAACAGATGGGAAGGCAAAGACTGGAAGCAGTGTTGTGACCATGTGTTCCAGCCCCAAACTATGAAGAAAACACAAAGTGTATAAATCTGAGTAAGTATATATTTACACACCTCTTTAAATAGGTTGTTATCAAAGATTTAATCAATGGGTAATATGCTTCTCATGGCTGGGAAGCATCAGTTGCCATATATTAAAAACAAAGAAAAGAGGTGTCTGGGTGGCTTCCTCCGTAAGTGTCCCTTCTTTTCAGGCCATGATCCCAGGGTCCTGGGATGGAGCCCCACATCTGGCTCTCTGCTCAGTGGGAAACCTGCTTCTCTCTTTCCCTCTGTCCTGCTTATAGTTCCTCTTCCTGTCTCTCTGTCTGTCAAATAAATAAAATATTAAAAAAAAGAAAAAAATGATTTTAAAAGGTCTTTTTTTTTTCTTAATTTTCTAGGGGTGCCTGGATGACTCAGTTGGTTAAGCAGATATTTGCCTTTGGCTGAGGTCATGATTCCAGTGTACAGTGATCCAGCCCTGCATGGGACTACTTGCACCCCGAGGAGCTTGCTTCTTCCTCTCCCTTTGCACGTTATTCCTCCCGCTTATGTGCTTCCTCTCTCTCTCTCTCTCTTGCTGTCAATAAACAAAATAAAATCTTTTACTAAATAAATTAATAAATAAACCTACTTTCATTTTAGGTCCCTTAACAAAAATTGCTACTGCTTCATTTAAAAAAAAAAAGATAATTTAGAAAGATGCTTCCAGAGCTAAAAAGCTGTTTTTTATTTTTCAGGATTAAATATAGAAGTGCTTTATAAAGTAAAAGAAAAAATATGCTATATTAACACTAATCACACTATACCTTTGGTGGTTATATCAAGATAATGAAAAGTGATTTTAAAGCAAATTTCATTATCAGACATAAAGATCAAGTCAAAATTACAGAAGAGTAAAAGGATGAATTTATCAGGGAGTATAATAATTCTTGACTTTTAATACTTAATAACAGATTTGGGGATATATAGGGAAAAACTAAGAACAAAAATCATAACTTCTACCTTAGAAGAGAAATGGAAAAAAGTTTCAACACCTTTATTTTGAGATTTTATAGACAAATGGTCATCAAATTGGTAAGATATGTAAGACTTGAACAAAATTATCAACTAACTAGATATGCTTGATATTACAGATCACTCCCAACAACCGCAGACTACATATATCTTAAGCCATGATTTTCTTTGCAAAGGTCAACATTGATAATGTTCCAGTCATACCTCCGAGTACCAAGAAAGAAGTAGCATATTTCTTGAAAGACACAGCTATCAAAGCTCCATTGAGAAACCGTAAAGATGGAGAAGGGATTTGCAAATTATATATCTGATAATGGACATAAACTCTGATGATTAAAAAATGAATAAAAATCAAAAACCTTACTAAAACCAAACAGAGTATCCAATTTTACATGTGAAGAAAATTATTGAAGAGACATGTCACCAAAAGGATATGGATGGCTTATAAGCACATGACAAATTTCTCAACATTTAGACATTAAAGAAATACAAATTAAAATCATAATGAGACATGCTTACATATCTATTAGAATGGCTAAAATTATAAAGGCTAATTGTACTTCGTCTGAGCTAGATTGAGAAGCAACAAAAAATCTAAACTGTTGTTGGCATATATCATGATACCACCACTTTGGAAAATAGTTTGAAAATTTTTTTAAATGCAAAATACGTTGCAGTTACACCAATAGCCATTTTACTTCCAGGCATTTAACCAAGAGAAACAAACGCTATGTTCGTACAAGGACTTGTATATGAATTTCATAGCAGCTTTATTTTTAAGAATTGAAAACAGTAGAAATGTTCATCAATGTCCATCAATAGAGCAAAGACAAATTATGATCTATTCATTAAAGAGATTACTATTCAACATCAAAATGAACTATTTACAATTGGAGATTCTCAAAGTAATGATGCTGAGAAAAGAAAAGCCAGGCAATGAATAGAATATACTGTGTGATTCCATGACTATAAAAACAATCTAGAAAATACAAATTTATATAAAGTCACAGTCATCAAATATATTGGTGTGATTTTAGTGCCTTCTTCTGTGCTCCCATAGCTTCCTACACTTGGATCTCCAAGCATTTGTTACACCATGTGAAAATATGAACTCTTTTTCTTTATTCTGTCTTCCTAGAATAAGAATCCTTGAAATTTTATGGACATTTGAACTCTCAGTTATTAGTAGAAATTCTATCACACAGTAAGTTTTCAAATATAAAGCCACAGTTTTACAATGACTTCTAAGCTTTTACATGATCTAGCCACTCATTTAACCTCTGTGGCCTCTTTCCCTGCTACTCTTCAGTCCCTCACAGTGGCCTCCTTGCTATTCCTCAGCTATGCCAGGCACGATCCAACCTAATGGCCTTCAAGATAGCCAATTCCTTTGTCTGGAGTGACCTTATTGCTGATAGTTCTGGGCAAATTCATCACCTTTCCATACGTTTGTTCAATTGTCAGCTTCATTGTAACTAACCTGATCTTCCTATTAAAATTCTTACCTCCCCATCCCCTGCCTAGCAACCTTGATTTTTCTTACCCTGATCTAATTTTTCTTTTTCCCCATTGCACTCATCATTTTTGAATGCACTATGCAATTTTTATTCAGGTTTATAGCTTTTAATTGTCTCACCCATTAAAATAAACGTTCTACAAAGCCAAGTATTTCATTTACCAGTGTAGTCTGAAGTAATATCTGCCATATAATAGACAGTAGACAATGGGTAAATTTCAGAATAAATTAATGTTGAGAGTATACTGAATTTCATAAGTCATTTCAATATTTTTTCCAAAAAATAAACTATGTACAACATACCTTAAATTTACTTTCAAAATATTTTATAGCATATAATGAACAAAATAAGACAAAATAAGAGAAAAAAAAACCAAAATAAGCAAAAGCCTTAAAGAAACAATCATATGAATAACCATTTCAAACCTACTTAAAAATTGCATAATACCACACTCCTAGATCCTCTCTGAATGCTCTAAAATAACCCTTCAAAAGAAATACATTTTTTAAAATAACAGATATTTTGGCAAATAATTTAACAAAATAAAAGTTTCATTCATCTATGTAGATCATAATAAATGTTTTTAATAAGCATGAAATTATAACTCTGAAGTGTGCTAAAATGAAACCACCTGCTAAGGGTGAGAGAACAAAAATAAACATCATTTTTCCAAATAAGAGGAATTTATTACCTTTGAATCAAAGCATGTGGATTTGTTCAAAGTGGCAATAAAGGAATATGGAAACACAATCCATAGAAAGTCATATTTTAGATTTCTAAAAGACTTCAAAGTGAAGAGTATATATTTTTTAAATGCTACATAATGCTACATAATGAGAAGATGACAGGTTGTGACAAATAGCATTTTAAAAGCTCTACTCATAATGGAACAGAAGGTGTCATTTCCCTATAATTTTATATATGTCATTAATTTACTATATTTGGATACAACACATTACCAAACAGATGTTCATCAAAGACTAAATCATTTTTAATGGAACATAATAATTTGAACCTACATCTATTAATCACTTTTTTCGATCTAACATTTATAGTCTCGCTAAAGAATTTATCAGATATTGACAAATTTAAAAAATATATAGGATAAAAAGTCGTGTTTGTAAAAGTAGATTTTCTTGAAATTTGCATTTAAATGAAAATATTTGCTGATATTTTTAAGACTTTAAATGTAATTTTTTATATATCTGACCTATCAGATGACATAAAATTTTTGGAGAAAATATGACTTAATTTTTTGATCTTGCTGAAGGTATTAATAAAGATCAACTTCTGGAATTATTTGTATTGTGATATCTGAGTTAATAAACATGAATAACTGGTATAAAATATGTTTTTTAAAAAATTTTATTTATTTCCTTGACAGAGATCACAGGAAGGCAGAGGGGCAGGCAGAGAGAGAGTAATGGAAGCAGGCTCCCTGCTGAGCAGAGAGCCCACTGTGGGACACAATCCCAGGAACCTGGAATCATAACAAAGAAATGATGATAAATTCCTTAAAAGACTCAAAGTTGCTCTTGACTGGTATGTTTCAAGCTCTATTCCTGGTTTGCGGACAGTTTTTAACAGGCCTGTCACTGTAGAAATCAGCTGGATGTTTAGAGGCTATCAGAACTGTGCAAAACCTTGGAGGGGTAAAGATTGAAAATCCTTTAGAGAGATTAGCTCCTTAAGACATTATTCATCCACACATTTTCCTCTAGACCATTAAGGCTGATGGATGAGGGGCACCTGAGGGGCTCTCTCATCATGTGGGTGGTGGGTTAAGCCTCTGCCTTCATCTCAAGTCATGGTCTCTGGGTCCTGGGATCCAGCCCCACATCGGGCTCTGCTCAAAAGGAAGCCTGCTTCCCTCCCTGCTTGCCTGCCTCTCTGCTTACCTGTAATCTCCCTCTCTCTCTCTCTCTCTGTGTCCAATAAATAAATAAAATCTTAAAAAAAAGGCTGATGGATGCTAAATTATGAAAACTGTTCCCTCCAAATGATGCTTCTTCATAAGGTTTTAATAATTTAAAATTGTAAGAATTTAAAATTGAAACTTGATCGTAGGATTTATCTTATACAATAACAATAAGTGATGGCAGTTATTATTAGTTCTGAAGTATTTGTGATTCTGAATTCTTGACCTCATTAGTAAATTTAGTTTTAATAAATTATTTAATATATAATAATATTTATTATATATATTATGGATAACATATATAATATATATAATAAATGCATTCATTCATTATTTATTTATTATTTATTATTATTATTTATTCATTTATTAACTCAAACACAAGAAAATGAATGACCTGATTGAAAAATTGGCAAGGACTGGAACAGACACCTCACTTAAGAAGATATTGAGATGGCAATAATGATATGAACAGATGCTGTGATGATCACAGCATGTCTAATTAAGGAATTGTAAATTAAAAGAACATGAGGGGCGCCTGGACAGCTCAGTGGGTTAAGCCACTGCCTTTGGATCAGGTCATGATCTCAGGGTCCTGGGATCGAGTTCCACGTTGGGCTCTCTGCTCAGCAGGAGCCTGCTTCCCTTTCTCTCTCTCTCTGACTGCCTCTCTGTCTTCTTGTGATCTCTCTCTGTCAAATAAATAAATAAAATCTTTTTAAAAAATAAATAAATAAATAAGACAATGATCTATCACTACACATCTATTAGAATGGCTAAAATCCAAAATACAGACAACATAAAATGCTTTTGACGATGAGGAACAAGAGAAACTCTCATTCATTCTGGTGAGAACACCAAAATGGTGCTACCACTTTGGAAGACAGTTGGGCAGTTTCTTACAAAACTAAACATATTCTTACCATATGATCCAGCAATCGTGCTCCTTGGTACTCACCCAAAAGAGCGACAACTTTGTGTACACAGAATCCTGCATGTAAACCTGTGTTTGTAACAGCTTTACCCATAAGTGCCAAGAGTTGGAAATAACCAAGATGTCCTTCAGGAAGAGAATGGATAGATAAACTGTGGTCCATTGAAACAATGGGATATGATTCAGCGATAAAGAGAAATGGCTATCAAGCAATGAAAAGACAAGGAACAAACTTAAAATCCGTCATAATAAGAGAAAGAAGTCAATTTGAAAAAGCTTCATGTTGCAAGGTTCCAACTATATGACCTTCTAGAAAAGGCAGAACTATGCAAATGGAATAAAGGTCAGCGGTTTGTAGCAGTTAGGAGAGGAGGAGCATAAACAGGCAGAGCACAGAGGATTTTTAGGCCAGTGAAAATGTTCTGTATGATATGTATGATATTTTAGATATATATCACTACACATTTGTCAAAATGCATAAGATACTATACCAAGAGTGAACTCTATGAGAAAAGGTTTTTTTAAGATTTTATTTATTTATTTGACAGGCATCAAAGCAGGCAGAGAGGCAGGCGGGCAAAGCAGGGGTTGGGGGAAAGCAGGCTCCCTGCCAAGCAGAGAGTCTGGTCTGGGGCTCGATCCCAGGACCGTGAGATTATGACCTGAGCCGAAGGCAGAAGCCTTAACCCACTGAGCCACCCTGGTGCCCCACCAAGAGTGAACTCTAATGTAAACTGTGGACTTTGGTGTGATAATGATGTGTCAGTGTACGGTCAGTGAGCATGAAAAATTATCACCGTGGTTCAGGATGTTGATAATGGGGAAGGCTATGTGTATGTGGGGAAAGGGAATTTTACTTTGATCCCCAAACTACTCTAAAAAATGCAGTCTGTTAAAAAAAAACTTTATAATGCAATATAATACAAAACAAGAATGCATATCAAGAGAGAAATAATTTTTAAAGGGAACAAAGAACTTCGGTAATGTGTACCTAGGGATTTTGATTGCACATTTGTAGGAAGTTCC
>NW_028134009.1:0-52943 GCF_964662115.1 Mustela nivalis | reverse complement strand
CTGGGCGGCAGCAACAAGCCCTGGGCGAGAAAGGGCCCTGGGCGATAAAGGGCCCTGGGCCATGGAGAGCAGGGCTGTCCGCAGGGCTGACCTACGCCGGCCAATTCTCACGAGCGTTCTGCCCAAACCAATCCTGGTTTGGGCAGAACGCTCATGAGAATTGGCCGGAAAACGCCTGGCGAAGTCATTCGGGCGCTGCACGTCTGCTGGGCCGCCCCACCCCGGGGCCTTGAAGGGCATTGTGAGTGTCCGCACCGGATCGCCGCCAGGAGGCACTCCACAAGATGGAATGCAGCGAGGACAACGCCCGTGGATCCTCGACCTGCGGGGGTCCCATCCCTGGCGGTCTACCATGGGGCCTGGCCCATCACAAAGTCCGGTCTGGAACGCTCGCCTGCTTCCCCAACCTTCCGCTTCCGGGGTCCTGTCCCTCATGGCCTCCATATTGGAAACCCTTAGTCCCGCAGCCACGCATCTCCCAACCACGCAGTCTCCATCGGCGCCTCCTGGTGCTTCAGACAACGCTCAGAGTGTGATAAACCTGTATGACCAAAATGAGGTCATCCCCATCCTTGACCGCCCGATCTACCCGAAAGACGGAGGCGCACACCAGGCCACCACCCGTCCTTCAACTCTGCTCCGGGAACGCTCCACTGCGCCGGCGTGCCCAGGTGGGCCGCTTCTTTTCCGTGCCATTTCGGGGCGGCAGCAACAAGCCCTGGGCGAGAAAGGGCCCTGGGCCATGGAGAGCAGGGCTGTCCGCAGGGCTGCCCTACGCCGGCCAATTCTCACGAGCGTTCTGCCCAAACCAATCCTGGTTTGGGCAGAACGCTCGTGAGAATTGGCCGGAAAACGCCCGGCGAAGTCATTCGGGCGCTGCACGTCTGCTGGGCCGACCCCCCCGGGGCCTTGAAGGGCATTGTGAGTGTCCGCAACCGATCACCGCCAGGAGGCAATCCACAAGATGGAATGCAGCGAGGACAACGCCCGTGGATCCTCGACCTGCGGGGGTCCCATCCCTGGCGCTCTACCATAGGGCCAGGCCCATCACGAAGTCCGGTTTGGAACGCTCACCTGCCTCCCCAACCTTCTGCTTCCGGGGTCCTGTCCCTCATGGCCTCCATATTGGAAACCCTTAGTCCCGCAGCCACGCATCTCCCAACCACGCAGTCTGCATCGGCGTCCCCTGGTGCTTCGGACAACCCTCAGAGTGAGATAAACCTGTTCACCAAAATGAGGTCATCCCCATCCTTTGCCGCCCCATCTACCTGAAAGACGGAGGCGCACACCAGTCCACCACCCGTCCTTCAACTCTGAGCCGGGAACACTCCACTGCGCCGGCGTGCCCAGTTGGGCCGCTTCTTTTCCGTGCCATTTCTGGGCGGCAGCAACAAGCCCTGGGCGAGAAAGGGCCCTGGGCGATAAAGGGCCCTGGGCCATGGAGAGCAGGGCTGTCCGCAGGGCTGACCTACGCCGGCCAATTCTCACGAGCGTTCTGCCCAAACCAATCCTGGTTTGGGCAGAACGCTCGTGAGAATTGGCCGGAAAACGCCTGGCGAAGTCATTCGGGCGCTGCACGTCTGCTGGGCCGCCCCACCCCGGGGCCTTGAAGGGCATTGTGAGTGTCCGCACCGGATCGCCGCCAGGAGGCACGCCACAAGATGGAATGCAGCGAGGACAACGCCCGTGGATCCTCGACCTGCGGGGGTCCCATCCCTGGCGGTCTACCATGGGGCCTGGCCCATCACAAAGTCCGGTCTGGAACGCTCGCCTGCTTTCCCAACCTTCCGCTTCCGGGGTCCTGTCCCTCATGGCCTCCATATTGGAAACCCTTAGTCCCGCAGCCACGCATCTCCCAACTACGCAGTCTCCATCGGCGCCTCCTGGTGCTTCAGACAACGCTCAGAGTGTGATAAACCTGTATGACCAAAATGAGGTCATCCCCATCCTTGACCGCCCGATCTACCCGAAAGACGGAGGCGCACACCAGGCCACCACCCGTCCTTCAACTCTGCTCCGGGAACGCTCCACTGCGCCGGCGTGCCCAGGTGGGCCGCTTCTTTTCCGTGCCATTTCGGGGCGGCAGCAACAAGCCCTGGGCGAGAAAGGGCCCTGGGCCATGGAGAGCAGGGCTGTCCGCAGGGCTGCCCTACGCCGGCCAATTCTCACGAGCGTTCTGCCCAAACCAGGATTGGTTTGGGCTGAACGCTCGTGAGAATTGGCCGGAAAACGCCCGGCGAAGTCATTCGGGCGCTGCACATCTGCTGGGCCGACCCCCCCGTGGCCTTGAAGGGCATTGTGAGTGTCCGCAACCGATCACCGCCAGGAGGCAATCCACAAGATGGAATGCAGCGAGGACAACGCCCGTGGATCCTCGACCTGCGGGGGTCCCATCCCTGGCGCTCTTCCATAGGGCCAGGCCCATCACGAAGTCCGGTTTGGAAACTCACCTGCCTCCCCAACCTTCTGCTTCCGGGGTCCTGTCCCTCATGGCCTCCATATTGGAAACCCTTAGTCCCGCAGCCACGCATCTCCCAACCACGCAGTCTGCATCGGCGTCCCCTGGTGCTTCGGACAACCCTCAGAGTGAGATAAACCTGTTCACCAAAATGAGGTCATCCCCATCCTTTGCCGCCCCATCTACCTGAAAGACGGAGGCGCACACCAGTCCACCACCCGTCCTTCAACTCTGAGCCGGGAACACTCCACTGCGCCGGCGTGCCCAGTTGGGCCGCTTCTTTTCCGTGCCATTTCTGGGCGGCAGCAACAAGCCCTGGGCGAGAAAGGGCCCTGGGTGATAAAGGGCCCTGGGCCATGGAGAGCAGGGCTGTCCGCAGGGCTGACCTACGCCGGCCAATTCTCACGAGCGTTCTGCCCAAACCAATCCTGGTTTGGGCAGAACGCTCGTGAGAATTGGCCGGAGAACACCTGGCGAAGTCATTCGGGCGCTGCACGTCTGCTGGGCCGCCCCACCCCGGGGCCTTGAAGGGCATTGTGAGTGTCCGCACCGGATCGCCGCCAGGAGGCACGCCACAAGATGGAATGCAGCGAGGACAACGCCCGTGGATCCTCGACCTGCGGGGGTCCCATCACTGGCGGTCTACCATGGGGCCTGGCCCATCACAAAGTCCGGTCTGGAACGCTCGCCTGCTTCCCCAACCTTCCGCTTCCGGGGTCCTGTCCCTCATGGCCTCCATATTGGAAACCCTTAGTCCCGCAGCCACGCATCTCCCAACCACGCAGTCTCCATCGGCGCCTCCTGGTGCTTCAGACAACGCTCAGAGTGTGATAAACCTGTATGACCAAAATGAGGTCATCCCCATCCTTGACCGCCCGATCTACCCGAAAGACGGAGGCGCACACCAGGCCACCACCCGTCCTTCAACTCTGCTCCGGGAACGCTCCACTGCGCCGGCGTGCCCAGGTGGGCCGCTTCTTTTCCGTGCCATTTCGGGGCGGCAGGAACAAGCCCTGGGCGAGAAAGGGCCCTGGGCCATGGAGAGCAGGGCTGTCCGCAGGGCTGCCCTACGCCGGCCAATTCTCACGAGCGTTCTGCCCAAACCAATCCTGGTTTGGGCAGAACGCTCGTGAGAATTGGCCGGAAAACGCCCGGCGAAGTCATTCGGGCGCTGCACGTCTGCTGGGCCGACCCCCCCGGGGCCTTGAAGGGCATTGTGAGTGTCCGCAACCGATCACCGCCAGGAGGCAATCCACAAGATGGAATGCAGCGAGGACAACGCCCGTGGATCCTCGACCTGCGGGGGTCCCATCCCTGGCGCTCTACCATAGGGCCAGGCCCATCACGAAGTCCGGTTTGGAACGCTCACCTGCCTCCCCAACCTTCTGCTTCCGGGGTCCTGTCCCTCATGGCCTCCATATTGGAAACCCTTAGTCCCGCAGCCACGCATCTCCCAACCACGCAGTCTGCATCGGCGTCCCCTGGTGCTTCGGACAACCCTCAGAGTGAGATAAACCTGTTCACCAAAATGAGGTCATCCCCATCCTTTGCCGCCCCATCTACCTGAAAGACGGAGGCGCACACGAGTCCACCACCCGTCCTTCAACTCTGAGCCGGGAACACTCCACTGCGCCGGCGTGCCCAGTTGGGCCGCTTCTTTTCCGTGCCATTTCTGGGCGGCAGCAACAAGCCCTGGGCGAGAAAGGGCCCTGGGCGATAAAGGGCCCTGGGCCATGGAGAGCAGGGCTGTCCGCAGGGCTGACCTACGCCGGCCAATTCTCACGAGCGTTCTGCCCAAACCAATCCTGGTTTGGGCAGAACGCTCGTGAGAATTGGCCGGAGAACACCTGGCGAAGTCATTCGGGCGCTGCACGTCTGCTGGGCCGCCCCACCCCGGGGCCTTGAAGGGCATTGTGAGTGTCCGCACCGGATCGCCGCCAGGAGGCACGCCACAAGATGGAATGCAGCGAGGACAACGCCCGTGGATCCTCGACCTGCGGGGGTCCCATCCCTGGCAGTCTACCATGGGGCCTGGCCCATCACAAAGTCCGGTATGGAACGCTCGCCTGCTTCCCCAACCTTCCGCTTCCGGGGTCCTGTCCCTCATGGCCTCCATATTGGAAACCCTTAGTCCCGCAGCCACGCATCTCCCAACCACGCAGTCTCCATCGGCGCCTCCTGGTGCTTCAGACAACGCTCAGAGTGTGATAAACCTGTATGACCAAAATGAGGTCATCCCCATCCTTGACCGCCCGATCTACCCGAAAGACGGAGGCGCAAACCAGGCCACCACCCGTCCTTCAACTCTGCTCCGGGAACGCTCCACTGCGCCGGCGTGCCCAGGTGGGCCCCTTCTTTTCCGTGCCATTTCGGGGCGGCAGCAACAAGCCCTGGGCGAGAAAGGGCCCTGGGCCATGGAGAGCAGGGCTGTCCGCAGGGCTGCCCTACGCCGGCCAATTCTCACGAGCGTTCTGCCCAAACCAATCCTGGTTTGGGCAGAACGCTCGTGAGAATTGGCCGGAAAACGCCCGGCGAAGTCATTCGGGCGCTGCACGTCTGCTGGGCCGACCCCCCCGGGGCCTTGAAGGGCATTGTGAGTGTCCGCAACCGATCACCGCCAGGAGGCAATCCACAAGATGGAATGCAGCGAGGACAACGCCCGTGGATCCTCGACCTGCGGGGGTCCCATCCCTGGCGCTCTACCATAGGGCCAGGCCCATCACGAAGTCCGGTTTGGAACGCTCACCTGCCTCCCCAACCTTCTGCTTCCGGGGTCCTGTCCCTCATGGCCTCCATATTGGAAACCCTTAGTCCCGCAGCCACGCATCTCCCAACCACGCAGTCTGCATCGGCGTCCCCTGGTGCTTCGGACAACCCTCAGAGTGAGATAAACCTGTATGACCAAAATGAGGTCATACCCATCCTTTGCCGCCCCATCTACCTGAAAGACGGAGGCACACACCAGTCCACCACCCGTCCTTCAACTCTGAGCCGGGAACACTCCACTGCGCCGGCGTGCCCAGTTGGGCCGCTATTTTCCGTGCCATTTCTGGGCGGCAGCAACAAGCCCTGGGCGAGAAAGGGCCCTGGGCGATAAAGGGCCCTGGGCCATGGAGAGCAGGGCTGTCCGCAGGGCTGACCTACACCGGCCAATTCTCACGAGCGTTCTGCCCAAACCAATCCTGGTTTGGGCAGAACGCTCGTGAGAATTGGCCGGAAAACGCCCGGCGAAGTCATTCGGGCGCTGCACGTCTGCTGGGCCGACCCCCCCGGGGCCTGAAGGGCATTGTGAGTGTCCGCAACCAATCGCCGCCAGGAGGCAATCCACAAGATGGAATGCAGCGAGGACAACGCCCGTGGATCCTCGACCTGCGGGGGTCCCATCCCTGGCGCTCTACCATAGGGCCAGGCCCATCACGAAGTCCGGTTTGGATCGCTCACCTGCCTCCCCAACCTTCTGCTTCCGGGGTCCTGTCTTTCATGGCCTCCATATTGGAAACCCTTAGTCCCGCAGCCACGCATCTCCCAACCACGCAGTCTGCATCGGCGTCCCCTGGTGCTTCGGACAACCCTCAGAGTGAGATAAACCTGTTCACCAAAATGAGGTCATCCCCATCCTTTGCCGCCCCATCTACCTGAAAGACGGAGGCGCACACAAGTCCACCACCCGTCCTTCAACTCTGAGCCGGGAACACTCCACTGCGCCGGCGTGCCCAGTTGGGCCGCTCCTTTTCCGTGCCATTTCTGGGCGGCAGCAACAAGCCCTGGGCGAGAAAGGGCCCTGGGCGATAAAGGGCCCTGGGCCATGGAGAGCAGGGCTGTCCGCAGGGCTGACCTACGCCGGCCAATTCTCACGAGCGTTCTGCCCAAACCAATCCTGGTTTGGGCAGAACGCTCGTGAGAATTGGCCGGAAAACGCCTGGCGAAGTCATTCGGGCGCTGCACGTCTGCTGGGCCGCCCCACCCCGGGGCCTTGAAGGGCATTGTGAGTGTCCGCACCGGATCGCCGCCAGGAGGCACGCCACAAGATGGAATGCAGCGAGGACAACGCCCGTGGATCCTCGACCTGCGGGGGTCCCATCCCTGGCGGTCTACCATGGGGCCTGGCCCATCACAAAGTCCGGTCTGGAACGCTCGCCTGCTTCCCCAACCTTCCGCTTCCGGGGTCCTGTCCCTCATGGCCTCCATATTGGAAACCCTTAGTCCCGCAGCCACGCATCTCCCAACCACGCAGTCTCCATCGGCGCCTCCTGGTGCTTCAGACATCGCTCAGAGTGTGATAAACATGTATGACCAAAATGAGGTCATCCCCATCCTTGACCGCCCGATCTACCCGAAAGACGGAGGCGCACACCAGGCCACCACCCGTCCTTCAACTCTGCTCCGGGAACGCTCCACTGCGCCGGCGTGCCCAGGTGGGCCGCTTCTTTTCCGTGCCATTTCGGGGCGGCAGCAACTAGCCCTGGGCGAGAAAGGGCCCTGGGCCATGGAGAGCAGGGCTGTCCGCAGGGCTGCCCTACGCCGGCCAATTCTCACGAGCGTTCTGCCCAAACCAATCCTGGTTTGGGCAGAACGCTCGTGAGAATTGGCCGGAAAACGCCCGGCGAAGTCATTCGGGCGCTGCACGTCTGCTGGGCCGACCCCCCCGGGGCCTTGAAGGGCATTGTGAGTGTCCGCAACCGATCACCGCCAGGAGGCAATCCACAAGATGGAATGCAGCGAGGACAACGCCCGTGGATCCTCGACCTGGGGGGTCCCATCCCTGGCGGTCTACCATGGGGCCTGGCCCATCACAAAGTCCGGTCTGGAACGCTCGCCTGCTTCCCCAACCTTCCGCTTCCGGGGTCCTGTCCCTCATGGCCTCCATATTGGAAACCCTTAGTCCCGCAGCCACGCATCTCCCAACCACGCAGTCTGCATCGGCGTCCCCTGGTGCTTCGGACAACCCTCAGAGTGAGATAAACCTGTTCACCAAAATGAGGTCATCCCCATCCTTTGCCGCCCCATCTACCTGAAAGACGGAGGCGCACACCAGTCCACCACCCGTCCTTCAACTCTGAGCCGGGAACACTCCACTGCGCCGGCGTGCCCAGTTGGGCCGCTTCTTTTCCGTGCCATTTCTGGGCGGCAGCAACAAGCCCTTGGCGAGAAAGGGCCCTGGGCGATAAAGGGCCCTGGGCCATGGAGAGCAGGGCTGTCCGCAGGGCTGACCTACGCCGGCCAATTCTCACGAGCGTTCTGCCCAAACCAATCCTGGTTTGGGCAGAACGCTCGTGAGAATTGGCCGGAAAACGCCTGGCGAAGGTATTCGGGCACTGCACGTCTGCTGGGCCGCCCCACCCCGGGGCCTTGAAGGGCATTGTGAGTGTCCGCACCGGATCGCCGCCAGGAGGCACGCCACAAGATGGAATGCAGCGAGGACAACGCCCGTGGATCCTCGACCTGCGGGGGTCCCATCCCTGGCGGTCTACCATGGGGCCTGGCCCATCACAAAGTCCGGTCTGGAACGCTCGCCTGCTTCCCCAACCTTCCGCTTCCGGGGTCCTGTCCCTCATGGCCTCCATATTGGAAACCCTTAGTCCCGCAGCCACGCATCTCCCAACCACGCAGTCTCCATCGGCGCCTCCTGGTGCTTCAGACAACGCTCAGAGTGTGATAAACCTGTATGACCAAAATGAGGTCATCCCCATCCTTGACCGCCCGATCTACCCGAAAGACGGAGGCGCACACCAGGCCACCACCCGTCCTTCAACTCTGCTCCGGGAACGCTCCACTGCACCGGCGTGGCCAGGTGGGCCGCTTCTTTTCCGTGCCATTTCGGGGCGGCAGCAACAAGCACTGGGCGAGAAAGGGCCCTGGGCCATGGAGAGCAGGGCTGTCCGCAGGGCTGCCCTACGCCGGCCAATTCTCACGAGCGTTCTGCCCAAACCAATCCTGGTTTGGGCAGAACGCTCGTGAGAATTGGCCGGAAAACGCCCGGCGAAGTCATTCGGGCGCTGCACGTCTGCTGGGCCGACCCCCCCGGGGCCTTGAAGGGCATTGTGAGTGTCCGCAACCGATCAACGCCAGGAGGCAATCCACAAGATGGAATGCAGCGAGGACAACGCCCGTGGATCCTCAACCTGCGGGGGTCCCATCCCTGGCCCTCTACCATAGGGCCAGGCCCATCACGAAGTCCGGTTTGGAACGCTCACCTGCCTCCCCAACCTTCTGCTTCCGGGGTCCTGTCCCTCATGGCCTCCATATTGGAAACCCTTAGTCCCGCAGCCACGCATCTCCCAACCACGCAGTCTGCATCGGCGTCCCCTGGTGCTTCGGACAACCCTCAGAGTGAGATAAACCTGTTCACCAAAATGAGGTCATCCCCATCCTTTGCCGCCCCATCTACCTGAAAGACGGAGGCGCACACGAGTCCACCACCCGTCCTTCAACTCTGAGCCGGGAACACTCCACTGCGCCGGCGTGCCCAGTTGGGCCGCTTCTTTTCCGTGCCATTTCTGGGCGGCAGCAACAAGCCCTGGGCGAGAAAGGGCCCTGGGCGATAAAGGGCCCTGGGCCATGGAGAGCAGGGCTGTCCGCAGGGCTGACCTACGCCGTCCAATTCTCACGAGCGTTCTGCCAAAACCAATCCTGGTTTGGGCAGAACGCTCGTGAGAATTGGCCGGAAAACGCCTGGCGAAGTCATTCGGGCGCTGCACGTCTGCTGGGCCGCCCCACCCCGGGGCCTTGAAGGGCATTGTGAGTGTCCGCACCGGATCACCGCCAGGAGGCACTCCACAAGATGGAATGCAGCGATGACAACGCCCGTGGATCCTCGACCTGCGGGGGTCCCATCCCTGGCGGTCTACCATGGGGCCTGGCCCATCACAAAGTCCGGTCTGGAACGCTCGCCTGCTTCCCCAACCTTCCGCTTCCGGGGTCCTGTCCCTCATGGCCTCCATATTGGAAACCCTTAGTCCCGCAGCCACGCATCTCCCAACCACGCAGTCTCCATCGGCGCCTCCTGGTGCTCAGACAACGCTCAGAGTGTGATAAACCTGTATGACCAAAATGAGGTCATCCCCATCCTTGACCGCCCGATCTACCCGAAAGACGGAGGCGCACACCAGGCCACCACCCGTCCTTCAACTCTGCTCCGGGAACGCTACACTGCGCCGGCGTGCCCAGGTGGGCCGCTTCTTTTCCGTGCCATTTCGGGGCGGCAGCAACAAGCCCTGGGCAAGAAAGGGCCCTGGGCCATGGAGAGCAGGGCTGTCCGCAGGGCTGCCCTACGCCGGCCAATTCTCACGAGCGTTCTGCCCAAACCAATCCTGGTTTGGGCAGAACGCTCGTGAGAATTGGCCGGAAAACGCCCGGCGAAGTCATTCGGGCGCTGCACGTCTGCTGGGCCGACCCCCCCGGGGCCTTGAAGGGCATTGTGAGTGTCCGCAACCGATCACCGCCAGGAGGCAATCCACAAGATGGAATGCAGCGAGGACAACGCCCGTGGATCCTCGACCTGCGGGGGTCCCATCCCTGGCGCTCTACCATAGGGCCAGGCCCATCACGAAGTCCGGTTTGGAACGCTCACCTGCCTCCCCAACCTTCTGCTTCCGGGGTCCTGTCCCTCATGGCCTCCATATTGGAAACCCTTAGTCCCGCAGCCACGCATCTCCCAACCACGCAGTCTGCATCGGCGTCCCTGGTGCTTCGGACAACCCTCAGAGTGAGATAAACCTGTTCACCAAAATGAGGTCATCCCCATCCTTTGCCGCCCCATCTACCTGAAAGACGGAGGCGCACACCAGTCCACCACCCGTCCTTCAACTCTGAGCCGGGAACACTCCACTGCGCCGGCGTGCCCAGTTGGGCCGCTTCTTTTCCGTGCCATTTCTGGGCGGCAGCAACAAGCCCTGGGCGAGAAAGGGCCCTGGGCGATAAAGGGCCCTGGGCCATGGAGAGCAGGGCTGTCCGCAGGGCTGACCTACGCCGGCCAATTCTCACGAGCGTTCTGCAAAACCAATCCTGGTTTGGGCAGAACGCTCGTGAGAATTGGCCGGAGAACACCTGGCGAAGTCATTCGGGCGCTGCACGTCTGCTGGGCCGCCCCACCCCGGGGCCTTGAAGGGCATTGTGAGTGTCCGCACCGGATCGCCGCCAGGAGGCACTCCACAAGATGGAATGCAGCGAGGACAACGCCCGTGGATCCTCGACCTGCGGGGGTCCCATCCCTGGCGGTCTACCATGGGGCCTGGCCCATCACAAAGTCCGGTCTGGAACGCTCGCCTGCTTCCCCAACCTTCCGCTTCCGGGGTCCTGTCCCTCATGGCCTCCATATTGGAAACCCTTAGTCCCGCAGCCACGCATCTCCCAACCACGCAGTCTCCATCGGCGCCTCCTGGTGCTTCAGACAACGCTCAGAGTGTGATAAACCTGTATGACCAAAATGAGGTCATCCCCATCCTTGACCGCCCGATCTACCCGAAAGACGGAGGCGCACACCGGGCCACCACCCGTCCTTCAACTCTGCTCCGGGAACGCTCCACTGCGCCGGCGTGCCCAGGTGGGCCGCTTCTTTTCCGTGCCATTTCGGGGCGGCAGCAACAAGCCCTGGGCGAGAAAGGGCCCTGGGCCATGGAGAGCAGGGCTGTCCGCAGGGCTGCCCTACGCCGGCCAATTCTCACGAGCGTTCTGCCCAAACCAATCCTGGTTTGGGCAGAACGCTCGTGAGAATTGGCCGGAAAACGCCCGGCGAAGTCATTCGGGCACTGCACGTCTGCTGGGCCGACCCCCCCGGGGCCTTGAAGGGCATTGTGAATGTCCGCAACCGATCACCGCCAGGAGGCAATCCACAAGATGGAATGCAGCGAGGACAACGCCCGTGGATCCTCGACCTGCGTGGGTCCCATCCCTGGCGCTCTACCATAGGGCCAGGCCCATCACGAAGTCCGGTTTGGAACGCTCACCTGCCTCCCCAACCTTCTGCTTCCGGGGTCCTGTCCCTCATGGCCTCCATATTGGAAACCCTTAGTCCCGCAGCCACGCATCTCCCAACCACGCAGTCTGCATCGGCGTCCCCTGGTGCTTCGGACAACCCTCAGAGTGAGATAAACCTGTTCACCAAAATGAGGTCATCCCCATCCTTTGCCGCCCCATCTACCTGAAAGACGGAGGCGCACACCAGTCCACCACCCGTCCTTCAACTCTGAGCCGGGAACACTCCACTGCGCCGGCGTGCCCAGTTGGGCCGCTTCTTTTCCGTGCCATTTCTGGGCGGCAGCAACAAGCCCTGGGCAAGAAAGGGCCCTGGGCCATGGAGAGCAGGGCTGTCCGCAGGGCTGCCCTACGCCGGCCAATTCTCACGAGCGTTCTGCCCAAACCAATCCTGGTTTGGGCAGAACGCTCGTGAGAATTGGCCGGAAAACGCCCGGCGAAGTCATTCGGGCGCTGCACGTCTGCTGGGCCGACCCCCCCGGGGCCTTGAAGGGCATTGTGAGTGTCCGCAACCGATCACCGCCAGGAGGCAATCCACAAGATGGAATGCAGCGAGGACAACGCCCGTGGATCCTCGACCTGCGGGGGTCCCATCCCTGGCGCTCTACCATAGGGCCAGGCCCATCACGAAGTCCGGTTTGGAACGCTCACCTGCCTCCCCAACCTTCTGCTTCCGGGGTCCTGTCCCTCATGGCCTCCATATTGGAAACCCTTAGTCCCGCAGCCACGCATCTCCCAACCACGCAGTCTGCATCGGCGTCCCCTGGTGCTTCGGACAACCCTCAGAGTGAGATAAACCTGTTCACCAAAATGAGGTCATCCCCATCCTTTGCCGCCCCATCTACCTGAAAGACGGAGGCGCACACCAGTCCACCACCCGTCCTTCAACTCTGAGCCGGGAACACTCCACTGCGCCGGCGTGCCCAGTTGGGCCGCTTCTTTTCCGTGCCATTTCTGGGCGGCAGCAACAAGCCCTGGGCGAGAAAGGGCCCTGGGCGATAAAGGGCCCTGGGCCATGGAGAGCAGGGCTGTCCGCAGGGCTGACCTACGCCGGCCAATTCTCACGAGCGTTCTGCAAAACCAATCCTGGTTTGGGCAGAACGCTCGTGAGAATTGGCCGGAGAACACCTGGCGAAGTCATTCGGGCGCTGCACGTCTGCTGGGCCGCCCCACCCCGGGGCCTTGAAGGGCATTGTGAGTGTCCGCACCGGATCGCCGCCAGGAGGCACTCCACAAGATGGAATGCAGCGAGGACAACGCCCGTGGATCCTCGACCTGCGGGGGTCCCATCCCTGGCGGTCTACCATGGGGCCTGGCCCATCACAAAGTCCGGTCTGGAACGCTCGCCTGCTTCCCCAACCTTCCGCTTCCGGGGTCCTGTCCCTCATGGCCTCCATATTGGAAACCCTTAGTCCCGCAGCCACGCATCTCCCAACCACGCAGTCTCCATCGGCGCCTCCTGGTGCTTCAGACAACGCTCAGAGTGTGATAAACCTGTATGACCAAAATGAGGTCATCCCCATCCTTGACCGCCCGATCTACCCGAAAGACGGAGGCGCACACCGGGCCACCACCCGTCCTTCAACTCTGCTCCGGGAACGCTCCACTGCGCCGGCGTGCCCAGGTGGGCCGCTTCTTTTCCGTGCCATTTCGGGGCGGCAGCAACAAGCCCTGGGCGAGAAAGGGCCCTGGGCCATGGAGAGCAGGGCTGTCCGCAGGGCTGCCCTACGCCGGCCAATTCTCACGAGCGTTCTGCCCAAACCAATCCTGGTTTGGGCAGAACGCTCGTGAGAATTGGCCGGAAAACGCCCGGCGAAGTCATTCGGGCACTGCACGTCTGCTGGGCCGACCCCCCCGGGGCCTTGAAGGGCATTGTGAATGTCCGCAACCGATCACCGCCAGGAGGCAATCCACAAGATGGAATGCAGCGAGGACAACGCCCGTGGATCCTCGACCTGCGTGGGTCCCATCCCTGGCGCTCTACCATAGGGCCAGGCCCATCACGAAGTCCGGTTTGGAACGCTCACCTGCCTCCCCAACCTTCTGCTTCCGGGGTCCTGTCCCTCATGGCCTCCATATTGGAAACCCTTAGTCCCGCAGCCACGCATCTCCCAACCACGCAGTCTGCATCGGCGTCCCCTGGTGCTTCGGACAACCCTCAGAGTGAGATAAACCTGTTCACCAAAATGAGGTCATCCCCATCCTTTGCCGCCCCATCTACCTGAAAGACGGAGGCGCACACCAGTCCACCACCCGTCCTTCAACTCTGAGCCGGGAACACTCCACTGCGCCGGCGTGCCCAGTTGGGCCGCTTCTTTTCTATTCCATTTCTGGGCGGCAGCAACAAGCCCTGGGCGAGAAAGGGCCCTGGGCGATAAAGGGCCCTGGGCCATGGAGAGCAGGGCTGTCCGCAGGGCTGACCTTCGCCGGCCAATTCTCACGAGCGTTCTGCCCAAACCAATCCTGGTTTGGGCAGAACGCTCGTGAGAATTGGCCGGAAAACGCCTGGCGAAGTCATTCGGGCGCTGCACGTCTGCTGGGCCGCCCCACCCCGGGGCCTTGAAGGGCATTGTGAGTGTCCGCACCGGATCGCCGCCAGGAGGCACTCCACAAGATGGAATGCAGCGAGGACAACGCCCGTGGATCCTCGACCTGCGGGGGTCCCATCCCTGGCGGTCTACCATAGGGCCAGGCCCATCACGAAGTCCGGTTTGGAACGCTCACCTGCCTCCCCAACCTTCTGCTTCTGGGGTCCTGTCCCTCATGGCCTCCATATTGAAACCCTTAGTCCCGCAGCCACGCATCTCCCAACCACGCAGTCTGCATCGGCGTCCCCTGGTGCTTCGGACAACCCTCAGAGTGAGATAAACCTGTTCACCAAAATGAGGTCATCCCCATCCTTTGCCGCCCCATCTACCTGAAAGACGGAGGCGCACACCAGTCCACCACCCGTCCTTCAACTCTGAGCCGGGAACACTCCACTGCGCCGGCGTGCCCAGTTGGGCCGCTTCTTTTCCGTGCCATTTCTGGGCGGCAGCAACAAGCCCTGGGCGAGAAAGGGCCCTGGGCGATAAAGGGCCCTGGGCCATGGAGAGCAGGGCTGTCCGCAGGGCTGACCTACGCCGGCCAATTCTCACGAGCGTTCTGCCCAAACCAATCCTGGTTTGGGCAGAACGCTCGTGAGAATTGGCCGGAAAACGCCCGGCGAAGTCATTCGGGCACTGCACGTCTGCTGGGCCGACCCCCCCGGGGCCTTGAAGGGCATTGTGAATGTCCGCAACCGATCACCGCCAGGAGGCAATCCACAAGATGGAATGCAGCGAGGACAACGCCCGTGGATCCTCGACCTGCGTGGGTCCCATCCCTGGCGCTCTACCATAGGGCCAGGCCCATCACGAAGTCCGGTTTGGAACGCTCACCTGCCTCCCCAACCTTCTGCTTCCGGGGTCCTGTCCCTCATGGCCTCCATATTGGAAACCCTTAGTCCCGCAGCCACGCATCTCCCAACCACGCAGTCTGCATCGGCGTCCCCTGGTGCTTCGGACAACCCTCAGAGTGAGATAAACCTGTTCACCAAAATGAGGTCATCCCCATCCTTTGCCGCCCCATCTACCTGAAAGACGGAGGCGCACACCAGTCCACCACCCGTCCTTCAACTCTGAGCCGGGAACACTCCACTGCGCCGGCGTGCCCAGTTGGGCCGCTTCTTTTCTATTCCATTTCTGGGCGGCAGCAACAAGCCCTGGGCGAGAAAGGGCCCTGGGCGATAAAGGGCCCTGGGCCATGGAGAGCAGGGCTGTCCGCAGGGCTGACCTTCGCCGGCCAATTCTCACGAGCGTTCTGCCCAAACCAATCCTGGTTTGGGCAGAACGCTCGTGAGAATTGGCCGGAAAACGCCTGGCGAAGTCATTCGGGCGCTGCACGTCTGCTGGGCCGCCCCACCCCGGGGCCTTGAAGGGCATTGTGAGTGTCCGCACCGGATCGCCGCCAGGAGGCACTCCACAAGATGGAATGCAGCGAGGACAACGCCCGTGGATCCTCGACCTGCGGGGGTCCCATCCCTGGCGGTCTACCATAGGGCCAGGCCCATCACGAAGTCCGGTTTGGAACGCTCACCTGCCTCCCCAACCTTCTGCTTCTGGGGTCCTGTCCCTCATGGCCTCCATATTGAAACCCTTAGTCCCGCAGCCACGCATCTCCCAACCACGCAGTCTGCATCGGCGTCCCCTGGTGCTTCGGACAACCCTCAGAGTGAGATAAACCTGTTCACCAAAATGAGGTCATCCCCATCCTTTGCCGCCCCATCTACCTGAAAGACGGAGGCGCACACCAGTCCACCACCCGTCCTTCAACTCTGAGCCGGGAACACTCCACTGCGCCGGCGTGCCCAGTTGGGCCGCTTCTTTTCCGTGCCATTTCTGGGCGGCAGCAACAAGCCCTGGGCGAGAAAGGGCCCTGGGCGATAAAGGGCCCTGGGCCATGGAGAGCAGGGCTGTCCGCAGGGCTGACCTACGCCGGCCAATTCTCACGAGCGTTCTGCCCAAACCAATCCTGGTTTGGGCAGAACGCTCATGAGAATTGGCCGGAAAACGCCTGGCGAAGTCATTCGGGCGCTGCACGTCTGCTGGGCCGCCCCACCCCGGGGCCTTGAAGGGCATTGTGAGTGTCCGCACCGGATCGCCGCCAGGAGGCACTCCACAAGATGGAATGCAGCGAGGACAACGCCCGTGGATCCTCGACCTGCGGGGGTCCCATCCCTGGCGGTCTACCATGGGGCCTGGCCCATCACAAAGTCCGGTCTGGAACGCTCGCCTGCTTTCCCAACCTTCCGCTTCCGGGGTCCTGTCCCTCATGGCCTCCATATTGGAAACCCTTAGTCCCGCAGCCACGCATCTCCCAACCACGCAGTCTCCATCGGCGCCTCCTGGTGCTTCAGACAACGCTCAGAGTGTGATAAACCTGTATGACCAAAATGAGGTCATCCCCATCCTTGACCGCCCGATCTACCCGAAAGACGGAGGCGCACACCAGGCCACCACCCGTCCTTCAACTCTGCTCCGGGAACGCTCCACTGCGCCGGCGTGCCCAGGTGGGCCGCTTCTTTTCCGTGCCATTTCGGGGCGGCAGCAACAAGCCCTGGGCGAGAAAGGGCCCTGGGCCATGGAGAGCAGGGCTGTCCGCAGGGCTGCCCTACGCCGGCCAATTCTCACGAGCGTTCTGCCCAAACCAGGATTGGTTTGGGCTGAACGCTCGTGAGAATTGGCCGGAAAACGCCCGGCGAAGTCATTCGGGCGCTGCACATCTGCTGGGCCGACCCCCCCGTGGCCTTGAAGGGCATTGTGAGTGTCCGCAACCGATCACCGCCAGGAGGCAATCCACAAGATGGAATGCAGCGAGGACAACGCCCGTGGATCCTCGACCTGCGGGGGTCCCATCCCTGGCGCTCTACCATAGGGCCAGGCCCATCACGAAGTCCGGTTTGGAACGCTCACCTGCCTCCCCAACCTTCTGCTTCCGGGGTCCTGTCCCTCATGGCCTCCATATTGGAAACCCTTAGTCCCGCAGCCACGCATCTCCCAACCACGCAGTCTGCATCGGCGTCCCCTGGTGCTTCGGACAACCCTCAGAGTGAGATAAACCTGTTCACCAAAATGAGGTCATCCCCATCCTTTGCCGCCCCATCTACCTGAAAGACGGAGGCGCACACCAGTCCACCACCCGTCCTTCAACTCTGAGCCGGGAACACTCCACTGCGCCGGCGTGCCCAGTTGGGCCGCTTCTTTTCCGTGCCATTTCTGGGCGGCAGCAACAAGCCCTGGGCGAGAAAGGGCCCTGGGCGATAAAGGGCCCTGGGCCATGGAGAGCAGGGCTGTCCGCAGGGCTGACCTACGCCGGCCAATTCTCACGAGCGTTCTGCCCAAACCAATCCTGGTTTGGGCAGAACGCTCGTGAGAATTGGCCGGAAAACGCCTGGCGAAGTCATTCGGGCGCTGCACGTCTGCTGGGCCGCCCCACCCCGGGGCCTTGAAGGGCATTGTGAGTGTCCGCACCGGATCGCCGCCAGGAGGCACGCCACAAGATGGAATGCAGCGAGGACAACGCCCGTGGATCCTCGACCTGCGGGGGTCCCATCCCTGGCGGTCTACCATGGGGCCTGGCCCATCACAAAGTCCGGTCTGGAACGCTCGCCTGCTTTCCCAACCTTCCGCTTCCGGGGTCCTGTCCCTCATGGCCTCCATATTGGAAACCCTTAGTCCCGCAGCCACGCATCTCCCAACTACGCAGTCTCCATCGGCGCCTCCTGGTGCTTCAGACAACGCTCAGAGTGTGATAAACCTGTATGACCAAAATGAGGTCATCCCCATCCTTGACCGCCCGATCTACCCGAAAGACGGAGGCGCACACCAGGCCACCACCCGTCCTTCAACTCTGCTCCGGGAACGCTCCACTGCGCCGGCGTGCCCAGGTGGGCCGCTTCTTTTCCGTGCCATTTCGGGGCGGCAGCAACAAGCCCTGGGCGAGAAAGGGCCCTGGGCCATGGAGAGCAGGGCTGTCCGCAGGGCTGCCCTACGCCGGCCAATTCTCACGAGCGTTCTGCCCAAACCAGGATTGGTTTGGGCTGAACGCTCGTGAGAATTGGCCGGAAAACGCCCGGCGAAGTCATTCGGGCGCTGCACATCTGCTGGGCCGACCCCCCCGTGGCCTTGAAGGGCATTGTGAGTGTCCGCAACCGATCACCGCCAGGAGGCAATCCACAAGATGGAATGCAGCGAGGACAACGCCCGTGGATCCTCGACCTGCGGGGGTCCCATCCCTGGCGCTCTTCCATAGGGCCAGGCCCATCACGAAGTCCGGTTTGGAACGCTCACCTGCCTCCCCAACCTTCTGCTTCCGGGGTCCTGTCCCTCATGGCCTCCATATTGGAAACCCTTAGTCCCGCAGCCACGCATCTCCCAACCACGCAGTCTGCATCGGCGTCCCCTGGTGCTTCGGACAACCCTCAGAGTGAGATAAACCTGTTCACCAAAATGAGGTCATCCCCATCCTTTGCCGCCCCATCTACCTGAAAGACGGAGGCGCACACCAGTCCACCACCCGTCCTTCAACTCTGAGCCGGGAACACTCCACTGCGCCGGCGTGCCCAGTTGGGCCGCTTCTTTTCCGTGCCATTTCTGGGCGGCAGCAACAAGCCCTGGGCGAGAAAGGGCCCTGGGCGATAAAGGGCCCTGGGCCATGGAGAGCAGGGCTGTCCGCAGGGCTGACCTACGCCGGCCAATTCTCACGAGCGTTCTGCCCAAACCAATCCTGGTTTGGGCAGAACGCTCGTGAGAATTGGCCGGAGAACACCTGGCGAAGTCATTCGGGCGCTGCACGTCTGCTGGGCCGCCCCACCCCGGGGCCTTGAAGGGCATTGTGAGTGTCCGCACCGGATCGCCGCCAGGAGGCACGCCACAAGATGGAATGCAGCGAGGACAACGCCCGTGGATCCTCGACCTGCGGGGGTCCCATCCCTGGCGCTCTACCATAGGGCCAGGCCCATCACGAAGTCCGGTTTGGAACGCTCACCTGCCTCCCCAACCTTCTGCTTCCGGGGTCCTGTCCCTCATGGCCTCCATATTGGAAACCCTTAGTCCCGCAGCCACGCGTCTCCCAACCACGCAGTCTGCATCGGCGTCTCCTGGTGCTTCGGACAACCCTCAGAGTGAGATAAACCTGTTCACCAAAATGAGGTCATCCCCATCCTTTGCCGCCCCATCTATCTGAAAGACGGAGGCGCACACCAGTCCACCACCCGTCCTTCAACTCTGAGCCGGGAACACTCCACTGCGCCGGCGTGCCCAGTTGGGCCGCTTCTTTTCCGTGCCATTTCTGGGCGGCAGCAACAAGCCCTGGGCGAGAAAGGGCCCTGGGCGATAAAGGGCCCTGGGCCATGGAGAGCAGGGCTGTCCGCAGGGCTGACCTACGCCGGCCAATTCTCACGAGCGTTCTGCCCAAACCAATCCTGGTTTGGGCAGAACGCTCGTGAGAATTGGCCGGAAAACGCCTGGCGAAGTCATTCGGGCGCTGCACGTCTGCTGGGCCGCCCCACCCCGGGGCCTTGAAGGGCATTGTGAGTGTCCGCACCGGATCGCCGCCAGGAGGCACTCCACAAGATGGAATGCAGCGAGGACAACGCCCGTGGATCCTCGACCTGCGGGGGTCCCATCCCTGGCGGTCTACCATGGGGCCTGGCCCATCACAAAGTCCGGTCTGGAACGCTCGCCTGCTTCCCCAACCTTCCGCTTCCGGGGTCCTGTCCCTCATGGCCTCCATATTGGAAACCCTTAGTCCCGCAGCCACGCATCTCCCAACCACGCAGTCTCCATCGGCGCCTCCTGGTGCTTCAGACAACGCTCAGAGTGTGATAAACCTGTATGACCAAAATGAGGTCATCCCCATCCTTGACCGCCCGATCTACCCGAAAGACGGAGGCGCACACCGGGCCACCACCCGTCCTTCAACTCTGCTCCGGGAACGCTCCACTGCGCCGGCGTGCCCAGGTGGGCCGCTTCTTTTCCGTGCCATTTCGGGGCGGCAGCAACAAGCCCTGGGCGAGAAAGGGCCCTGGGCCATGGAGAGCAGGGCTGTCCGCAGGGCTGCCCTACGCCGGCCAATTCTCACGAGCGTTCTGCCCAAACCAATCCTGGTTTGGGCAGAACGCTCGTGAGAATTGGCCGGAAAACGCCCGGCGAAGTCATTCGGGCACTGCACGTCTGCTGGGCCGACCCCCCCGGGGCCTTGAAGGGCATTGTGAATGTCCGCAACCGATCACCGCCAGGAGGCAATCCACAAGATGGAATGCAGCGAGGACAACGCCCGTGGATCCTCGACCTGCGTGGGTCCCATCCCTGGCGCTCTACCATAGGGCCAGGCCCATCACGAAGTCCGGTTTGGAACGCTCACCTGCCTCCCCAACCTTCTGCTTCCGGGGTCCTGTCACTCATGGCCTCCATATTGGAAACCCTTAGTCCCGCAGCCACGCATCTCCCAACCACGCAGTCTGCATCGGCGTCCCCTGGTGCTTCGGACAACCCTCAGAGTGAGATAAACCTGTTCACCAAAATGAGGTCATCCCCATCCTTTGCCGCCCCATCTACCTGAAAGACGGAGGCGCACACCAGTCCACCACCCGTCCTTCAACTCTGAGCCGGGAACACTCCACTGCGCCGGCGTGCCCAGTTGGGCCGCTTCTTTTCTATTCCATTTCTGGGCGGCAGCAACAAGCCCTGGGCGAGAAAGGGCCCTGGGCGATAAAGGGCCCTGGGCCATGGAGAGCAGGGCTGTCCGCAGGGCTGACCTACGCCGGCCAATTCTCACGAGCGTTCTGCCCAAACCAATCCTGGTTTGGGCAGAACGCTCGTGAGAATTGGCCGGAAAACGCCTGGCGAAGTCATTCGGGCGCTGCACGTCTGCTGGGCCGCCCCACCCCGGGGCCTTGAAGGGCATTGTGAGTGTCCGCACCGGATCGCCGCCAGGAGGCACTCCACAAGATGGAATGCAGCGAGGACAACGCCCGTGGATCCTCGACCTGCGGGGGTCCCATCCCTGGCGGTCTACCATAGGGCCAGGCCCATCACGAAGTCCGGTTTGGAACGCTCACCTGCCTCCCCAACCTTCTGCTTCTGGGGTCCTGTCCCTCATGGCCTCCATATTGAAACCCTTAGTCCCGCAGCCACGCATCTCCCAACCACGCAGTCTGCATCGGCGTCCCCTGGTGCTTCGGACAACCCTCAGAGTGAGATAAACCTGTTCACCAAAATGAGGTCATCCCCATCCTTTGCCGCCCCATCTACCTGAAAGACGGAGGCGCACACCAGTCCACCACCCGTCCTTCAACTCTGAGCCGGGAACACTCCACTGCGCCGGCGTGCCCAGTTGGGCCGCTTCTTTTCCGTGCCATTTCGGGGCGGCAGCAACAAGCCCTGGGCGAGAAAGGGCCCTGGGCCATGGAGAGCAGGGCTGTCCGCAGGGCTGCCCTACGCCGGCCAATTCTCACGAGCGTTCTGCCCAAACCAATCCTGGTTTGGGCAGAACGCTCGTGAGAATTGGCCGGAAAACGCCTGGCGAAGTCATTCGGGCGCTGCACGTCTGCTGGGCCGCCCCACCCCGGGGCCTTGAAGGGCATTGTGAGTGTCCGCACCGGATCGCCGCCAGGAGGCACTCCACAAGATGGAATGCAGCGAGGACAACGCCCGTGGATCCTCGACCTGCGGGGGTCCCATCCCTGGCGGTCTACCATGGGGCCTGGCCCATCACAAAGTCCGGTCTGGAACGCTCGCCTGCTTCCCCAACCTTCCGCTTCCGGGGTCCTGTCCCTCATGGCCTCCATATTGGAAACCCTTAGTCCCGCAGCCACGCATCTCCCAACCACGCAGTCTCCATCGGCGCCTCCTGGTGCTTCAGACAACGCTCAGAGTGTGATAAACCTGTATGACCAAAATGAGGTCATCCCCATCCTTGACCGCCCGATCTACCCGAAAGACGGAGGCGCACACCAGGCCACCACCCGTCCTTCAACTCTGCTCCGGGAACGCTCCACTGCGCCGGCGTGCCCAGGTGGGCCGCTTCTTTTCCGTGCCATTTCGGGGCGGCAGCAACAAGCCCTGGGCGAGAAAGGGCCCTGGGCCATGGAGAGCAGGGCTGTCCGCAGGGCTGCCCTACGCCGGCCAATTCTCACGAGCGTTCTGCCCAAACCAATCCTGGTTTGGGCAGAACGCTCGTGAGAATTGGCCGGAAAACGCCCGGCGAAGTCATTCGGGCGCTGCACGTCTGCTGGGCCGACCCCCCCGGGGCCTTGAAGGGCATTGTGAGTGTCCGCAACCGATCACCGCCAGGAGGCAATCCACAAGATGGAATGCAGCGAGGACAACGCCCGTGGATCCTCGACCTGCGGGGGTCCCATCCCTGGCGCTCTACCATAGGGCCAGGCCCATCACGAAGTCCGGTTTGGAACGCTCACCTGCCTCCCCAACCTTCTGCTTCCGGGGTCCTGTCCCTCATGGCCTCCATATTGGAAACCCTTAGTCCCGCAGCCACGCATCTCCCAACCACGCAGTCTGCATCGGCGTCCCCTGGTGCTTCGGACAACCCTCAGAGTGAGATAAACCTGTTCACCAAAATGAGGTCATCCCCATCCTTTGCCGCCCCATCTACCTGAAAGACGGAGGCGCACACCAGTCCACCACCCGTCCTTCAACTCTGAGCCGGGAACACTCCACTGCGCCGGCGTGCCCAGTTGGGCCGCTTCTTTTCCGTGCCATTTCTGGGCGGCAGCAACAAGCCCTGGGCGAGAAAGGGCCCTGGGCGATAAAGGGCCCTGGGCCATGGAGAGCAGGGCTGTCCGCAGGGCTGACCTACGCCGGCCAATTCTCACGAGCGTTCTGCCCAAACCAATCCTGGTTTGGGCAGAACGCTCGTGAGAATTGGCCGGAAAACGCCTGGCGAAGTCATTCGGGCGCTGCACGTCTGCTGGGCCGCCCCACCCCGGGGCCTTGAAGGGCATTGTGAGTGTCCGCACCGGATCGCCGCCAGGAGGCACGCCACAAGATGGAATGCAGCGAGGACAACGCCCGTGGATCCTCGACCTGCGGGGGTCCCATCCCTGGCGGTCTACCATGGGGCCTGGCCCATCACAAAGTCCGGTCTGGAACGCTCGCCTGCTTTCCCAACCTTCCGCTTCCGGGGTCCTGTCCCTCATGGCCTCCATATTGGAAACCCTTAGTCCCGCAGCCACGCATCTCCCAACTACGCAGTCTCCATCGGCGCCTCCTGGTGCTTCAGACAACGCTCAGAGTGTGATAAACCTGTATGACCAAAATGAGGTCATCCCCATCCTTGACCGCCCGATCTACCCGAAAGACGGAGGCGCACACCGGGCCACCACCCGTCCTTCAACTCTGCTCCGGGAACGCTCCACTGCGCCGGCGTGCCCAGGTGGGCCGCTTCTTTTCCGTGCCAATTCGGGGCGGCAGCAACAAGCCCTGGGCGAGAAAGGGCCCTGGGCCATGGAGAGCAGGGCTGTCCGCAGGGCTGCCCTACGCCGGCCAATTCTCACGAGCGTTCTGCCCAAACCAATCCTGGTTTGGGCAGAACGCTCGTGAGAATTGGCCGGAAAACGCCCGGCGAAGTCATTCGGGCACTGCACGTCTGCTGGGCCGACCCCCCCGGGGCCTTGAAGGGCATTGTGAATGTCCGCAACCGATCACCGCCAGGAGGCAATCCACAAGATGGAATGCAGCGAGGACAACGCCCGTGGATCCTCGACCTGCGTGGGTCCCATCCCTGGCGCTCTACCATAGGGCCAGGCCCATCACGAAGTCCGGTTTGGAACGCTCACCTGCCTCCCCAACCTTCTGCTTCCGGGGTCCTGTCACTCATGGCCTCCATATTGGAAACCCTTAGTCCCGCAGCCACGCATCTCCCAACCACGCAGTCTGCATCGGCGTCCCCTGGTGCTTCGGACAACCCTCAGAGTGAGATAAACCTGTTCACCAAAATGAGGTCATCCCCATCCTTTGCCGCCCCATCTACCTGAAAGACGGAGGCGCACACCAGTCCACCACCCGTCCTTCAACTCTGAGCCGGGAACACTCCACTGCGCCGGCGTGCCCAGTTGGGCCGCTTCTTTTCTATTCCATTTCTGGGCGGCAGCAACAAGCCCTGGGCGAGAAAGGGCCCTGGGCGATAAAGGGCCCTGGGCCATGGAGAGCAGGGCTGTCCGCAGGGCTGACCTACGCCGGCCAATTCTCACGAGCGTTCTGCCCAAACCAATCCTGGTTTGGGCAGAACGCTCGTGAGAATTGGCCGGAAAACGCCTGGCGAAGTCATTCGGGCGCTGCACGTCTGCTGGGCCGCCCCACCCCGGGGCCTTGAAGGGCATTGTGAGTGTCCGCACCGGATCGCCGCCAGGAGACACTCCACAAGATGGAATGCAGCGAGGACAACGCCCGTGGATCCTCGACCTGCGGGGGTCCCATCCCTGGCGCTCTACCATAGGGCCAGGCCCATCACGAAGTCCGGTTTGGAACGCTCACCTGCCTCCCCAACCTTCTGCTTCTGGGGTCCTGTCCCTCATGGCCTCCATATTGAAACCCTTAGTCCCGCAGCCACGCATCTCCCAACCACGCAGTCTGCATCGGCGTCCCCTGGTGCTTCGGACAACCCTCAGAGTGAGATAAACCTGTTCACCAAAATGAGGTCATCCCCATCCTTTGCCGCCCCATCTACCTGAAAGACGGAGGCGCACACCAGTCCACCACCCGTCCTTCAACTCTGAGCCGGGAACACTCCACTGCGCCGGCGTGCCCAGTTGGGCCGCTTCTTTTCCGTGCCATTTCTGGGCGGCAGCAACAAGCCCTGGGCGAGAAAGGGCCCTGGGCGATAAAGGGCCCTGGGCCATGGAGAGCAGGGCTGTCCGCAGGGCTGACCTACGCCGGCCAATTCTCACGAGCGTTCTGCCCAAACCAATCCTGGTTTGGGCAGAACGCTCATGAGAATTGGCCGGAAAACGCCTGGCGAAGTCATTCGGGCGCTGCACGTCTGCTGGGCCGCCCCACCCCGGGGCCTTGAAGGGCATTGTGAGTGTCCGCACCGGATCGCCGCCAGGAGGCACTCCACAAGATGGAATGCAGCGAGGACAACGCCCGTGGATCCTCGACCTGCGGGGGTCCCATCCCTGGCGGTCTACCATGGGGCCTGGCCCATCACAAAGTCCGGTCTGGAACGCTCGCCTGCTTCCCCAACCTTCCGCTTCCGGGGTCCTGTCCCTCATGGCCTCCATATTGGAAACCCTTAGTCCCGCAGCCACGCATCTCCCAACCACGCAGTCTCCATCGGCGCCTCCTGGTGCTTCAGACAACGCTCAGAGTGTGATAAACCTGTATGACCAAAATGAGGTCATCCCCATCCTTGACCGCCCGATCTACCCGAAAGACGGAGGCGCACACCAGGCCACCACCCGTCCTTCAACTCTGCTCCGGGAACGCTCCACTGCGCCGGCGTGCCCAGGTGGGCCGCTTCTTTTCCGTGCCATTTCGGGGCGGCAGCAACAAGCCCTGGGCGAGAAAGGGCCCTGGGCCATGGAGAGCAGGGCTGTCCGCAGGGCTGCCCTACGCCGGCCAATTCTCACGAGCGTTCTGCCCAAACCAATCCTGGTTTGGGCAGAACGCTCGTGAGAATTGGCCGGAAAACGCCCGGCGAAGTCATTCGGGCGCTGCACGTCTGCTGGGCCGACCCCCCCGGGGCCTTGAAGGGCATTGTGAGTGTCCGCAACCGATCACCGCCAGGAGGCAATCCACAAGATGGAATGCAGCGAGGACAACGCCCGTGGATCCTCGACCTGCGGGGGTCCCATCCCTGGCGCTCTACCATAGGGCCAGGCCCATCACGAAGTCCGGTTTGGAACGCTCACCTGCCTCCCCAACCTTCTGCTTCCGGGGTCCTGTCCCTCATGGCCTCCATATTGGAAACCCTTAGTCCCGCAGCCACGCATCTCCCAACCACGCAGTCTGCATCGGCGTCCCCTGGTGCTTCGGACAACCCTCAGAGTGAGATAAACCTGTTCACCAAAATGAGGTCATCCCCATCCTTTGCCGCCCCATCTACCTGAAAGACGGAGGCGCACACCAGTCCACCACCCGTCCTTCAACTCTGAGCCGGGAACACTCCACTGCGCCGGCGTGCCCAGTTGGGCCGCTTCTTTTCCGTGCCATTTCTGGGCGGCAGCAACAAGCCCTGGGCGAGAAAGGGCCCTGGGCGATAAAGGGCCCTGGGCCATGGAGAGCAGGGCTGTCCGCAGGGCTGACCTACGCCGGCCAATTCTCACGAGCGTTCTGCCCAAACCAATCCTGGTTTGGGCAGAACGCTCGTGAGAATTGGCCGGAAAACGCCTGGCGAAGTCATTCGGGCGCTGCACGTCTGCTGGGCCGCCCCACCCCGGGGCCTTGAAGGGCATTGTGAGTGTCCGCACCGGATCGCCGCCAGGAGGCACGCCACAAGATGGAATGCAGCGAGGACAACGCCCGTGGATCCTCGACCTGCGGGGGTCCCATCCCTGGCGGTCTACCATGGGGCCTGGCCCATCACAAAGTCCGGTCTGGAACGCTCGCCTGCTTTCCCAACCTTCCGCTTCCGGGGTCCTGTCCCTCATGGCCTCCATATTGGAAACCCTTAGTCCCGCAGCCACGCATCTCCCAACTACGCAGTCTCCATCGGCGCCTCCTGGTGCTTCAGACAACGCTCAGAGTGTGATAAACCTGTATGACCAAAATGAGGTCATCCCCATCCTTGACCGCCCGATCTACCCGAAAGACGGAGGCGCACACCAGGCCACCACCCGTCCTTCAACTCTGCTCCGGGAACGCTCCACTGCGCCGGCGTGCCCAGGTGGGCCGCTTCTTTTCCGTGCCATTTCGGGGCGGCAGCAACAAGCCCTGGGCGAGAAAGGGCCCTGGGCCATGGAGAGCAGGGCTGTCCGCAGGGCTGCCCTACGCCGGCCAATTCTCACGAGCGTTCTGCCCAAACCAGGATTGGTTTGGGCTGAACGCTCGTGAGAATTGGCCGGAAAACGCCCGGCGAAGTCATTCGGGCGCTGCACATCTGCTGGGCCGACCCCCCCGTGGCCTTGAAGGGCATTGTGAGTGTCCGCAACCGATCACCGCCAGGAGGCAATCCACAAGATGGAATGCAGCGAGGACAACGCCCGTGGATCCTCGACCTGCGGGGGTCCCATCCCTGGCGCTCTACCATAGGGCCAGGCCCATCACGAAGTCCGGTTTGGAACGCTCACCTGCCTCCCCAACCTTCTGCTTCCGGGGTCCTGTCCCTCATGGCCTCCATATTGGAAACCCTTAGTCCCGCAGCCACGCATCTCCCAACCACGCAGTCTGCATCGGCGTCCCCTGGTGCTTCGGACAACCCTCAGAGTGAGATAAACCTGTTCACCAAAATGAGGTCATCCCCATCCTTTGCCGCCCCATCTACCTGAAAGACGGAGGCGCACACCAGTCCACCACCCGTCCTTCAACTCTGAGCCGGGAACACTCCACTGCGCCGGCGTGCCCAGTTGGGCCGCTTCTTTTCCGTGCCATTTCTGGGCGGCAGCAACAAGCCCTGGGCGAGAAAGGGCCCTGGGCGATAAAGGGCCCTGGGCCATGGAGAGCAGGGCTGTCCGCAGGGCTGACCTACGCCGGCCAATTCTCACGAGCGTTCTGCCCAAACCAATCCTGGTTTGGGCAGAACGCTCGTGAGAATTGGCCGGAAAACGCCTGGCGAAGTCATTCGGGCGCTGCACGTCTGCTGGGCCGCCCCACCCCGGGGCCTTGAAGGGCATTGTGAGTGTCCGCACCGGATCGCCGCCAGGAGGCACGCCACAAGATGGAATGCAGCGAGGACAACGCCCGTGGATCCTCGACCTGCGGGGGTCCCATCCCTGGCGGTCTACCATGGGGCCTGGCCCATCACAAAGTCCGGTCTGGAACGCTCGCCTGCTTCCCCAACCTTCCGCTTCCGGGGTCCTGTCCCTCATGGCCTCCATATTGGAAACCCTTAGTCCCGCAGCCACGCATCTCCCAACTACGCAGTCTCCATCGGCGCCTCCTGGTGCTTCAGACAACGCTCAGAGTGTGATAAACCTGTATGACCAAAATGAGGTCATCCTCATCCTTGACCGCCCGATCTACCCGAAAGACGGAGGCGCACACCAGGCCACCACCCGTCCTTCAACTCTGCTCCGGGAACGCTCCACTGCGCCGGCGTGCCCAGGTGGGCCGCTTCTTTTCCGTGCCATTTCGGGGCGGCAGCAACAAGCCCTGGGCGAGAAAGGGCCCTGGGCCATGGAGAGCAGGGCTGTCCGCAGGGCTGACCTACGCCGGCCAATTCTCACGAGCGTTCTGCCCAAACCAGGATTGGTTTGGGCTGAACGCTCGTGAGAATTGGCCGGAAAACGCCCGGCGAAGTCATTCGGGCGCTGCACATCTGCTGGGCCGACCCCCCCGTGGCCTTGAAGGGCATTGTGAGTGTCCGCAACCGATCACCGCCAGGAGGCAATCCACAAGATGGAATGCAGCGAGGACAACGCCCGTGGATCCTCGACCTGCGGGGGTCCCATCCCTGGCGCTCTACCATAGGGCCAGGCCCATCACGAAGTCCGGTTTGGAACGCTCACCTGCCTCCCCAACCTTCTGCTTCCGGGGTCCTGTCCCTCATGGCCTCCATATTGGAAACCCTTAGTCCCGCAGCCACGCATCTCCCAACCACGCAGTCTGCATCGGCGTCCCCTGGTGCTTCGGACAACCCTCAGAGTGAGATAAACCTGTTCACCAAAATGAGGTCATCCCCATCCTTTGCCGCCCCATCTACCTGAAAGACGGAGGCGCAAACCAGTCCACCACCCGTCCTTCAACTCTGAGCCGGGAACACTCCACTGCGCCGGCGTGCCCAGTTGGGCCGCTTCTTTTCCGTGCCATTTCTGGGCGGCAGCAACAAGCCCTGGGCGAGAAAGGGCCCTGGGTGATAAAGGGCCCTGGGCCATGGAGAGCAGGGCTGTCCGCAGGGCTGACCTACGCCGGCCAATTCTCACGAGCGTTCTGCCCAAACCAATCCTGGTTTGGGCAGAACGCTCGTGAGAATTGGCCGGAGAACACCTGGCGAAGTCATTCGGGCGCTGCACGTCTGCTGGGCCGCCCCACCCCGGGGCCTTGAAGGGCATTGTGAGTGTCCGCACCGGATCGCCGCCAGGAGGCACGCCACAAGATGGAATGCAGCGAGGACAACGCCCGTGGATCCTCGACCTGCGGGGGTCCCATCCCTGGCGGTCTACCATGGGGCCTGGCCCATCACAAAGTCCGGTCTGGAACGCTCGCCTGCTTCCCCAACCTTCCGCTTCCGGGGTCCTGTCCCTCATTGCCTCCATATTGGAAACCCTTAGTCCCGCAGCCACGCATCTCCCAACCACGCAGTCTCCATCGGCGCCTCCTGGTGCTTCAGACAACGCTCAGAGTGTGATAAACCTGTATGACCAAAATGAGGTCATCCCCATCCTTGACCGCCCGATCTACCCGAAAGACGGAGGCGCACACCAGGCCACCACCCGTCCTTCAACTCTGCTCCGGGAACGCTCCACTGCGCCGGCGTGCCCAGGTGGGCCGCTTCTTTTCCGTTCCATTTCGGGGCGGCAGCAACAAGCCCTGGGCGAGAAAGGGCCCTGGGCCATGGAGAGCAGGGCTGTCCGCAGGGCTGCCCTACGCCGGCCAATTCTCACGAGCGTTCTGCCCAAACCAATCCTGGTTTGGGCAGAACGCTCGTGAGAATTGGCCGGAAAACGCCCGGCGAAGTCATTCGGGCGCTGCACGTCTGCTGGGCCGACCCCCCCGGGGCCTTGAAGGGCATTGTGAGTGTCCGCAACCGATCACCGCCAGGAGGCAATCCACAAGATGGAATGCAGCGAGGACAACGCCCGTGGATCCTCGACCTGCGGGGGTCCCATCCCTGGCGCTCTACCATAGGGCCAGGCCCATCACGAAGTCCGGTTTGGAACGCTCACCTGCCTCCCCAACCTTCTGCTTCCGGGGTCCTGTCCCTCATGGCCTCCATATTGGAAACCCTTAGTCCCGCAGCCACGCATCTCCCAACCACGCAGTCTGCATCGGCGTCCCCTGGTGCTTCGGACAACCCTCAGAGTGAGATAAACCTGTTCACCAAAATGAGGTCATCCCCATCCTTTGCCGCCCCATCTACCTGAAAGACGGAGGCGCACACCAGTCCACCACCCGTCCTTCAACTCTGAGCCGGGAACACTCCACTGCGCCGGCGTGCCCAGTTGGGCCGCTTCTTTTCCGTGCCATTTCTGGGCGGCAGCAACAAGCCCTGGGCGAGAAAGGGCCCTGGGCGATAAAGGGCCCTGGGCCATGGAGAGCAGGGCTGTCCGCAGGGCTGACCTACGCCGGCCAATTCTCACGAGCGTTCTGCCCAAACCAATCCTGGTTTGGGCAGAACGCTCGTGAGAATTGGCCGGAGAACACCGGGCGAAGTCATTCGGGCGCTGCACGTCTGCTGGGCCGCCCCACCCCGGGGCCTTGAAGGGCATTGTGAGTGTCCGCACCGGATCGCCGCCAGGAGGCACGCCACAAGATGGAATGCAGCGAGGACAACGCCCGTGGATCCTCGACCTGCGGGGGTCCCATCCCTGGCGCTCTACCATAGGGCCAGGCCCATCACGAAGTCCGGTTTGGAACGCTCACCTGCCTCCCCAACCTTCTGCTTCCGGGGTCCTGTCCCTCATGGCCTCCATATTGGAAACCCTTAGTCCCGCAGCCACGCGTCTCCCAACCACGCAGTCTGCATCGGCGTCTCCTGGTGCTTCGGACAACCCTCAGAGTGAGATAAACCTGTTCACCAAAATGAGGTCATCCCCATCCTTTGCCGCCCCATCTATCTGAAAGACGGAGGCGCACACCAGTCCACCACCCGTCCTTCAACTCTGAGCCGGGAACACTCCACTGCGCCGGCGTGCCCAGGTGGGCCGCTTCTTTTCCGTGCCATTTCTGGGCGGCAGCAACAAGCCCTGGGCGAGAAAGGGCCCTGGGCGATAAAGGGCCCTGGGCCATGGAGAGCAGGGCTGTCCGCAGGGCTGACCTACGCCGGCCAATTCTCACGAGCGTTCTGCCCAAACCAATCCTGGTTTGGGCAGAACGCTCGTGAGAATTGGCCGGAAAACGCCTGGCGAAGTCATTCGGGCGCTGCACGTCTGCTGGGCCGCCCCACCCCGGGGCCTTGAAGGGCATTGTGAGTGTCCGCACCGGATCGCCGCCAGGAGGCACTCCACAAGATGGAATGCAGCGAGGACAACGCCCGTGGATCCTCGACCTGCGGGGGTCCCATCCCTGGCGGTCTACCATGGGGCCTGGCCCATCACAAAGTCCGGTCTGGAACGCTCGCCTGCTTCCCCAACCTTCCGCTTCCGGGGTCCTGTCCCTCATGGCCTCCATATTGGAAACCCTTAGTCCCGCAGCCACGCATCTCCCAACCACGCAGTCTCCATCGGCGCCTCCTGGTGCTTCAGACAACGCTCAGAGTGTGATAAACCTGTATGACCAAAATGAGGTCATCCCCATCCTTGACCGCCCGATCTACCCGAAAGACGGAGGCGCACACCAGGCCACCACCCGTCCTTCAACTCTGCTCCGGGAACGCTCCACTGCGCCGGCGTGCCCAGGTGGGCCGCTTCTTTTCCGTGCCATTTCGGGGCGGCAGCAACAAGCCCTGGGCGAGAAAGGGCCCTGGGCCATGGAGAGCAGGGCTGTCCGCAGGGCTGCCCTACGCCGGCCAATTCTCACGAGCGTTCTGCCCAAACCAATCCTGGTTTGGGCAGAACGCTCGTGAGAATTGGCCGGAAAACGCCCGGCGAAGTCATTCGGGCGCTGCACGTCTGCTGGGCCGACCCCCCGGGGCCTTGAAGGGCATTGTGAGTGTCCGCAACCGATCACCGCCAGGAGGCAATCCACAAGATGGAATGCAGCGAGGACAACACCCGTGGATCCTCGACCTGCGGGGGTCCCATCCCTGGCGCTCTACCATAGGGCCAGGCCCATCACGAAGTCCGGTTTGGAACGCTCACCTGCCTCCCCAACCTCCTGCTTCCGGGGTCCTGTCCCTCATGGCCTCCATATTGGAAACCCTTAGTCCCGCAGCCACGCATCTCCCAACCACGCAGTCTGCATCAACGTCCCCTGGTGCTTCGGACAACCCTCAGAGTGAGATAAACCTGTTCACCAAAATGAGGTCATTCCCATCCTTTGCCGCCCCATCTACCTGAAAGACGGAGGCGCACACCAGTCCACCACCCGTCCTTCAACTCTGAGCCGGGAACACTCCACTGCGCCGGCGTGCCCAGTTGGGCCGCTTCTTTTCCGTGCCATTTCTGGGCGGCAGCAACAAGCCCTGGGCGAGAAAGGGCCCTGGGCGATAAAGGGCCCTGGGCCATGGAGAGCAGGGCTGTCCGCAGGGCTGACCTACGCCGGCCAATTCTCACGAGCGTTCTGCCCAAACCAATCCTGGTTTGGGCAGAACGCTCGTGAGAATTGGCCGGAAAACGCCTGGCGAAGTCATTCGGGCGCTGCACGTCTGCTGGGCCGCCCCACCCCGGGGCCTTGAAGGGCATTGTGAGTGTCCGCACCGGATCGCCGCCAGGAGGCACTCCACAAGATGGAATGCAGCGAGGACAACGCCCGTGGATCCTCGACCTGCGGGGGTCCCATCCCTGGCGGTCTACCATGGGGCCTGGCCCATCACAAAGTCCGGTCTGGAACGCTCGCCTGCTTCCCCAACCTTCCGCTTCCGGGGTCCTGTCCCTCATGGCCTCCATATTGGAAACCCTTAGTCCCGCAGCCACGCATCTCCCAACCACGCAGTCTCCATCGGCGCCTCCTGGTGCTTCAGACAACGCTCAGAGTGTGATAAACCTGTATGACCAAAATGAGGTCATCCCCATCCTTGACCGCCCGATCTACCCGAAAGACGGAGGCGCACACCAGGCCACCACCCGTCCTTCAACTCTGCTCCGGGAACGCTCCACTGCGCCGGCGTGCCCAGGTGGGCCGCTTCTTTTCCGTGCCATTTCGGGGCGGCAGCAACAAGCCCTGGGCGAGAAAGGGCCCTAGGCGATCAAGGGCCCTGGGCCATGGAGAGCAGGGCTGTCTGCAGGGCTGACCTACGCCGGCCAATTCTCACGAGCGTTCTGCCCAAACCAATCCTGGTTTGGGCAGAACGCTCGTGAGAATTGGCCGGAAAACGCCCGGCGAAGTCATTCGGGCGCTGCACGTCTGCTGGGCCGCCCCACCCCGGGGCCTTGAAGGGCATTGTGAGTGTCCGCACCGGATCGCCGCCAGGAGGCACTCCACAAGATGGAATGCAGCGAGGACAACGCCCGTGGATCCTCGACCTGCGGGGGTCCCATCCCTGGCGGTCTACCATGGGGCCTGGCCCATCACGAAGTCCGGTCTGGAACGCTCGCCTGCTTCCCCAACCTTCCGCTTCCGGGGTCCTGTCCCTCATGGCCTCCATATTGGAAACCCTTAGTCCCGCAGCCACGCATCTCCCAACCACGCAGTCTCCATCGGCGCCTCCTGGTGCTTCGGACAACGCTCAGAGTGTGATAAACCTGTATGACCAAAATGAGGTCATCCCCATCCTTGACCGCCCGATCTACCCGAAAGACGGAGGCGCACACCAGGCCACCACCCGTCCTTCAACTCTGCTCCGGGAACGCTCCACTGCGCCGGCGTGCCCAGGAGGGCCGCTTCTTTTCCGTGCCATTTCGGGGTGGCAGCAACAAGCCCTGGGCGAGAAAGGGCCCTGGGCCATGGAGAGCAGGGCTGTCCGCAGGGCTGCCCTACGCCGGCCAATTCTCACGAGCGTTCTGCCCAAACCAATCCTGGTTTGGGCAGAACGCTCGTGAGAATTGGCCGGAAAACGCCCGGCGAAGTCATTCGGGCACTGCACGTCTGCTGGGCCGACCCCCCGGGGCCTTGAAGGGCATTGTGAGTGTCCGCAACCGATCACCGCCAGGAGGCAATCCACAAGATGGAATGCAGCGAGGACAACACCCGTGGATCCTCGACCTGCGGGGGTCCCATCCCTGGCGCTCTACCATAGGGCCAGGCCCATCACGAAGTCCGGTTTGGAACGCTCACCTGCCTCCCCAACCTCCTGCTTCCGGGGTCCTGTCCCTCATATCCTCCATATTGGAAACCATTAGTCCCGCAGCGACGCATCTCCCAACCACGCAGTCTGCATCGGCGTCCCCTGGTGCTTCGGACAACCCTCAGAGTGAGATAAACCTGTTCACCAAAATGAGGTCATCCCCATCCTTTTCCGCCCCATCTACCTGAAAGACGGAGGCGCACACCAGTCCACCACCCGTCCTTCAACTCTGAGCCGGGAACACTCCACTGCGCCGGCGTGCCCAGTTGGGCCGCTTCTTTTCCGTGCCATTTCTGGGCGGCAGCAACAAGCCCTGGGCGAGAAAGGGCCCTGGGCGATAAAGGGCCCTGGGCCATGGAGAGCAGGGCTGTCCGCAGGGCTGACCTACGCCGGCCAATTCTCACGAGCGTTCTGCCCAAACCAATCCTGGTTTGGGCAGAACGCTCGTGAGAATTGGCCGGAAAACGCCTGGCGAAGTCATTCGGGCGCTGCATGTCTGCTGGGCCGCCCCACCCCGGGGCCTTGAAGGGCATTGTGAGTGTCCGCACTGGATCGCCGCCAGGAGGCACTCCACAAGATGGAATGCAGCGAGGACAACGCCCGTGGATCCTCGACCTGCGGGGGTCCCATCCCTGGCGGTCTACCATGGGGCCTGGCCCATCACAAAGTCCGGTCTGGAACGCTCGCCTGCTTCCCCAACCTTCCGCTTCCGGGGTCCTGTCCCTCATGGCCTCCATATTGGAAACCCTTAGTCCCGCAGCCACGCATCTCCCAACCACGCAGTCTCCATCGGCGCCTCCTGGTGCTTCAGACAACGCTCAGAGTGTGATAAACCTGTATGACCAAAATGAGGTCATCCCCATCCTTGACCGCCCGATCTACCCGAAAGACGGAGGCGCACACCAGGCCACCACCCGTCCTTCAACTCTGCTCCGGGAACGCTCCACTGCGCCGGCGTGCCCAGGTGGGCCGCTTCTTTTCCGTGCCATTTCGGGGCGGCAGCAACAAGCCCTGGGCGAGAAAGGGCCCTGGGCCATGGAGAGCAGGGCTGTCCGCAGGGCTGCCCTACGCCGGCCAATTCTCACGAGCGTTCTGCCCAAACCAATCCTGGTTTGGGCAGAACGCTCGTGAGAATTGGCCGGAAAACGCCCGGCGAAGTCATTCGGGCGCTGCACGTCTGCTGGGCCGACCCCCCCGGGGCCTTGAAGGGCATTGTGAGTGTCCGCAACCGATCACCGCCAGGAGGCAATCCACAAGATGGAATGCAGCGAGGACAACGCCCGTGGATCCTCGACCTGCGGGGGTCCCATCCCTGGCGCTCTACCATAGGGCCAGGCCCATCACGAAGTCCGGTTTGGAACGCTCACCTGCCTCCCCAACCTTCTGCTTCCGGGGTCCTGTCACTCATGGCCTCCATATTGGAAACCCTTAGTCCCGCAGCCACGCATCTCCCAACCACGCAGTCTGCATCGGCGTCCCCTGGTGCTTCGGACAACCCTCAGAGTGAGATAAACCTGTTCACCAAAATGAGGTCATCCCCATCCTTTGCCGCCCCATCTACCTGAAAGACGGAGGCGCACACCAGTCCACCACCCGTCCTTCAACTCTGAGCCGGGAACACTCCACTGCGCCGGCGTGCCCAGTTGGGCCGCTTCTTTTCTATTCCATTTCTGGGCGGCAGCAACAAGCCCTGGGCGAGAAAGGGCCCTGGGCGATAAAGGGCCCTGGGCCATGGAGAGCAGGGCTGTCCGCAGGGCTGACCTACGCCGGCCAATTCTCACGAGCGTTCTGCCCAAACCAATCCTGGTTTGGGCAGAACGCTCGTGAGAATTGGCCGGAAAACGCCTGGCGAAGTCATTCGGGCGCTGCACGTCTGCTGGGCCGCCCCACCCCGGGGCCTTGAAGGGCATTGTGAGTGTCCGCACCGGATCGCCGCCAGGAGGCACTCCACAAGATGGAATGCAGCGAGGACAACGCCCGTGGATCCTCGACCTGCGGGGGTCCCATCCCTGGCGGTCTACCATAGGGCCAGGCCCATCACGAAGTCCGGTTTGGAACGCTCACCTGCCTCCCCAACCTTCTGCTTCTGGGGTCCTGTCCCTCATGGCCTCCATATTGAAACCCTTAGTCCCGCAGCCACGCATCTCCCAACCACGCAGTCTGCATCGGCGTCCCCTGGTGCTTCGGACAACCCTCAGAGTGAGATAAACCTGTTCACCAAAATGAGGTCATCCCCATCCTTTGCCGCCCCATCTACCTGAAAGACGGAGGCGCACACCAGTCCACCACCCGTCCTTCAACTCTGAGCCGGGAACACTCCACTGCGCCGGCGTGCCCAGTTGGGCCGCTTCTTTTCCGTGCCATTTCTGGGCGGCAGCAACAAGCCCTGGGCGAGAAAGGGCCCTGGGCGATAAAGGGCCCTGGGCCATGGAGAGCAGGGCTGTCCGCAGGGCTGACCTACGCCGGCCAATTCTCACGAGCGTTCTGCCCAAACCAATCCTGGTTTGGGCAGAACGCTCATGAGAATTGGCCGGAAAACGCCTGGCGAAGTCATTCGGGCGCTGCACGTCTGCTGGGCCGCCCCACCCCGGGGCCTTGAAGGGCATTGTGAGTGTCCGCACCGGATCGCCGCCAGGAGGCACTCCACAAGATGGAATGCAGCGAGGACAACGCCCGTGGATCCTCGACCTGCGGGGGTCCCATCCCTGGCGGTCTACCATGGGGCCTGGCCCATCACAAAGTCCGGTCTGGAACGCTCGCCTGCTTCCCCAACCTTCCGCTTCCGGGGTCCTGTCCCTCATGGCCTCCATATTGGAAACCCTTAGTCCCGCAGCCACGCATCTCCCAACCACGCAGTCTCCATCGGCGCCTCCTGGTGCTTCAGACAACGCTCAGAGTGTGATAAACCTGTATGACCAAAATGAGGTCATCCCCATCCTTGACCGCCCGATCTACCCGAAAGACGGAGGCGCACACCAGGCCACCACCCGTCCTTCAACTCTGCTCCGGGAACGCTCCACTGCGCCGGCGTGCCCAGGTGGGCCGCTTCTTTTCCGTGCCATTTCGGGGCGGCAGCAACAAGCCCTGGGCGAGAAAGGGCCCTGGGCCATGGAGAGCAGGGCTGTCCGCAGGGCTGCCCTACGCCGGCCAATTCTCACGAGCGTTCTGCCCAAACCAATCCTGGTTTGGGCAGAACGCTCGTGAGAATTGGCCGGAAAACGCCCGGCGAAGTCATTCGGGCGCTGCACGTCTGCTGGGCCGACCCCCCCGGGGCCTTGAAGGGCATTGTGAGTGTCCGCAACCGATCACCGCCAGGAGGCAATCCACAAGATGGAATGCAGCGAGGACAACGCCCGTGGATCCTCGACCTGCGGGGGTCCCATCCCTGGCGCTCTACCATAGGGCCAGGCCCATCACGAAGTCCGGTTTGGAACGCTCACCTGCCTCCCCAACCTTCTGCTTCCGGGGTCCTGTCCCTCATGGCCTCCATATTGGAAACCCTTAGTCCCGCAGCCACGCATCTCCCAACCACGCAGTCTGCATCGGCGTCCCCTGGTGCTTCGGACAACCCTCAGAGTGAGATAAACCTGTTCACCAAGATGAGGTCATCCCCATTCTTTGCCGCCCCATCTACCTGAAAGACGGAGGCGCACACCAGTCCACCACCCGTCCTTCAACTCTGAGCCGGGAACACTCCACTGCGCCGGCGTGCCCAGTTGGGCCGCTTCTTTTCCGTGCCATTTCTGGGCGGCAGCAACAAGCCCTGGGCGAGAAAGGGCCCTGGGCGATAAAGGGCCCTGGGCCATGGAGAGCAGGGCTGTCCGCAGGGCTGACCTACGCCGGCCAATTCTCACGAGCGTTCTGCCCAAACCAATCCTGGTTTGGGCAGAACGCTCGTGAGAATTGGCCGGAAAACGCCTGGCGAAGTCATTCGGGCGCTGCACGTCTGCTGGGCCGCCCCACCCCGGGGCCTTGAAGGGCATTGTGAGTGTCCGCACCGGATCGCCGCCAGGAGGCACTCCACAAGATGGAATGCAGCGAGGACAACGCCCGTGGATCCTCGACCTGCGGGGGTCCCATCCCTGGCGGTCTACCATGGGGCCTGGCCCATCACAAAGTCCGGTCTGGAACGCTCGCCTGCTTCCCCAACCTTCCGCTTCCGGGGTCCTGTCCCTCATGGCCTCCATATTGGAAACCCTTAGTCCCGCAGCCACGCATCTCCCAACCACGCAGTCTCCATCGGCGCCTCCTGGTGCTTCAGACAACGCTCAGAGTGTGATAAACCTGTATGACCAAAATGAGGTCATCCCCATCCTTGACCGCCCGATCTACCCGAAAGACGGAGGCGCACACCAGGCCACCACCCGTCCTTCAACTCTGCTCCGGGAACGCTCCACTGCGCCGGCGTGCCCAGGTGGGCCGCTTCTTTTCCGTGCCATTTCGGGGCGGCAGCAACAAGCCCTGGGCGAGAAAGGGCCCTGGGCCATGGAGAGCAGGGCTGTCCGCAGGGCTGCCCTACACCGGCCAATTCTCACGAGCGCTCTGCCCAAACCAATCCTGGTTTGGGCAGAACGCTCGTGAGAATTGGCCGGAAAACGCCCGGCGAAGTCATTCGGGCGCTGCACGTCTGCTGGGCCGACACCCCCGGGGCCTTGAAGGGCATTGTGAGTGTCCGCAACCGATCACCGCCAGGAGGCAATCCACAAGATGGAATGCAGCGAGGACAACGCCCGTGGATCCTCGACCTGCGGGGGTCCCATCCCTGGCGCTCTACCATAGGGCCAGGCCCATCACGAAGTCCGGTTTGGAACGCTCACCTGCCTCCCCAACCTTCTGCTTCCGGGGTCCTGTCCCTCATGGCCTCCATATTGGAAACCCTTAGTCCCGCAGCCACGCATCTCCCAACCACGCAGTCTGCATCGGCGTCCCCTGGTGCTTCGGACAACCCTCAGAGTGAGATAAACCTGTTCACCAAAATGAGGTCATCCCCATCCTTTGCCGCCCCATCTACCTGAAAGACGGAGGCGCACACCAGTCCACCACCCGTCCTTCAACTCTGAGCCGGGAACACTCCACTGCGCCGGCGTGCCCAGTTGGGCCGCTTCTTTTCCGTGCCATTTCTGGGCGGCAGCAACAAGCCCTGGGCGAGAAAGGGCCCTTGGCGATAAAGGGCCCTGGGCCATGGAGAGCAGGGCTGTCCGCAGGGCTGACCTACGCCGGCCAATTCTCACGAGCGTTCTGCCCAAACCAATCCTGGTTTGGGCAGAACGCTCGTGAGAATTGGCCGGAAAACGCCTGGCGAAGTCATTCGGGCGCTGCACGTCTGCTGGGCCGCCCCACCCCGGGGCCTTGAAGGGCATTGTGAGTGTCCGCACCGGATCGCCGCCAGGAGGCACGCCACAAGATGGAATGCAGCGAGGACAACGCCCGTGGATCCTCGACCTGCGGGGGTCCCATCCCTGGCGGTCTACCATGGGGCCTGGCCCATCACAAAGTCCGGTCTGGAACGCTCGCCTGCTTCCCCAACCTTCCGCTTCCGGGGTCCTGTCCCTCATGGCCTCCATATTGGAAACCCTTAGTCCCGCAGCCACGCATCTCCCAACTACGCAGTCTCCATCGGCGCCTCCTGGTGCTTCAGACAACGCTCAGAGTGTGATAAACCTGTATGACCAAAATGAGGTCATCCTCATCCTTGACCGCCCGATCTACCCGAAAGACGGAGGCGCACACCAGGCCACCACCCGTCCTTCAACTCTGCTCCGGGAACGCTCCACTGCGCCGGCGTGCCCAGGTGGGCCGCTTCTTTTCCGTGCCATTTCGGGGCGGCAGCAACAAGCCCTGGGCGAGAAAGGGCCCTGGGCCATGGAGAGCAGGGCTGTCCGCAGGGCTGACCTACGCCGGCCAATTCTCACGAGCGTTCTGCCCAAACCAGGATTGGTTTGGGCTGAACGCTCGTGAGAATTGGCCGGAAAACGCCCGGCGAAGTCATTCGGGCGCTGCACATCTGCTGGGCCGACCCCCCCGTGGCCTTGAAGGGCATTGTGAGTGTCCGCAACCGATCACCGCCAGGAGGCAATCCACAAGATGGAATGCAGCGAGGACAACGCCCGTGGATCCTCGACCTGCGGGGGTCCCATCCCTGGCGCTCTACCATAGGGCCAGGCCCATCACGAAGTCCGGTTTGGAACGCTCACCTGCCTCCCCAACCTTCTGCTTCCGGGGTCCTGTCCCTCATGGCCTCCATATTGGAAACCCTTAGTCCCGCAGCCACGCATCTCCCAACCACGCAGTCTGCATCGGCGTCCCCTGGTGCTTCGGACAACCCTCAGAGTGAGATAAACCTGTTCACCAAAATGAGGTCATCCCCATCCTTTGCCGCCCCATCTACCTGAAAGACGGAGGCGCAAACCAGTCCACCACCCGTCCTTCAACTCTGAGCCGGGAACACTCCACTGCGCCGGCGTGCCCAGTTGGGCCGCTTCTTTTCCGTGCCATTTCTGGGCGGCAGCAACAAGCCCTGGGCGAGAAAGGGCCCTGGGTGATAAAGGGCCCTGGGCCATGGAGAGCAGGGCTGTCCGCAGGGCTGACCTACGCCGGCCAATTCTCACGAGCGTTCTGCCCAAACCAATCCTGGTTTGGGCAGAACGCTCGTGAGAATTGGCCGGAGAACACCTGGCGAAGTCATTCGGGCGCTGCACGTCTGCTGGGCCGCCCCACCCCGGGGCCTTGAAGGGCATTGTGAGTGTCCGCACCGGATCGCCGCCAGGAGGCACGCCACAAGATGGAATGCAGCGAGGACAACGCCCGTGGATCCTCGACCTGCGGGGGTCCCATCCCTGGCGGTCTACCATGGGGCCTGGCCCATCACAAAGTCCGGTCTGGAACGCTCGCCTGCTTCCCCAACCTTCCGCTTCCGGGGTCCTGTCCCTCATTGCCTCCATATTGGAAACCCTTAGTCCCGCAGCCACGCATCTCCCAACCACGCAGTCTCCATCGGCGCCTCCTGGTGCTTCAGACAACGCTCAGAGTGTGATAAACCTGTATGACCAAAATGAGGTCATCCCCATCCTTGACCGCCCGATCTACCCGAAAGACGGAGGCGCACAGCAGGCCACCACCCGTCCTTCAACTCTGCTCCGGGAACGCTCCACTGCGCCGGCGTGCCCAGGTGGGCCGCTTCTTTTCCGTTCCATTTCGGGGCGGCAGCAACAAGCCCTGGGCGAGAAAGGGCCCTGGGCCATGGAGAGCAGGGCTGTCCGCAGGGCTGCCCTACGCCGGCCAATTCTCACGAGCGTTCTGCCCAAACCAATCCTGGTTTGGGCAGAACGCTCGTGAGAATTGGCCGGAAAACGCCCGGCGAAGTCATTCGGGCGCTGCACGTCTGCTGGGCCGACCCCCCCGGGGCCTTGAAGGGCATTGTGAGTGTCCGCAACCGATCACCGCCAGGAGGCAATCCACAAGATGGAATGCAGCGAGGACAACGCCCGTGGATCCTCGACCTGCGGGGGTCCCATCCCTGGCGCTCTACCATAGGGCCAGGCCCATCACGAAGTCCGGTTTGGAACGCTCACCTGCCTCCCCAACCTTCTGCTTCCGGGGTCCTGTCCCTCATGGCCTCCATATTGGAAACCCTTAGTCCCGCAGCCACGCATCTCCCAACCACGCAGTCTGCATCGGCGTCCCCTGGTGCTTCGGACAACCCTCAGAGTGAGATAAACCTGTTCACCAAAATGAGGTCATCCCCATCCTTTGCCGCCCCATCTACCTGAAAGACGGAGGCGCACACCAGTCCACCACCCGTCCTTCAACTCTGAGCCGGGAACACTCCACTGCGCCGGCGTGCCCAGTTGGGCCGCTTCTTTTCCGTGCCATTTCTGGGCGGCAGCAACAAGCCCTGGGCGAGAAAGGGCCCTGGGCGATAAAGGGCCCTGGGCCATGGAGAGCAGGGCTGTCCGCAGGGCTGACCTACGCCGGCCAATTCTCACGAGCGTTCTGCCCAAACCAATCCTGGTTTGGGCAGAACGCTCGTGAGAATTGGCCGGAGAACACCGGGCGAAGTCATTCGGGCGCTGCACGTCTGCTGGGCCGCCCCACCCCGGGGCCTTGAAGGGCATTGTGAGTGTCCGCACCGGATCGCCGCCAGGAGGCACGCCACAAGATGGAATGCAGCGAGGACAACGCCCGTGGATCCTCGACCTGCGGGGGTCCCATCCCTGGCGCTCTACCATAGGGCCAGGCCCATCACGAAGTCCGGTTTGGAACGCTCACCTGCCTCCCCAACCTTCTGCTTCCGGGGTCCTGTCCCTCATGGCCTCCATATTGGAAACCCTTAGTCCCGCAGCCACGCGTCTCCCAACCACGCAGTCTGCATCGGCGTCTCCTGGTGCTTCGGACAACCCTCAGAGTGAGATAAACCTGTTCACCAAAATGAGGTCATCCCCATCCTTTGCCGCCCCATCTATCTGAAAGACGGAGGCGCACACCAGTCCACCACCCGTCCTTCAACTCTGAGCCGGGAACACTCCACTGCGCCGGCGTGCCCAGGTGGGCCGCTTCTTTTCCGTGCCATTTCTGGGCGGCAGCAACAAGCCCTGGGCGAGAAAGGGCCCTGGGCGATAAAGGGCCCTGGGCCATGGAGAGCAGGGCTGTCCGCAGGGCTGACCTACGCCGGCCAATTCTCACGAGCGTTCTGCCCAAACCAATCCTGGTTTGGGCAGAACGCTCGTGAGAATTGGCCGGAAAACGCCTGGCGAAGTCATTCGGGCGCTGCACGTCTGCTGGGCCGCCCCACCCCGGGGCCTTGAAGGGCATTGTGAGTGTCCGCACCGGATCGCCGCCAGGAGGCACTCCACAAGATGGAATGCAGCGAGGACAACGCCCGTGGATCCTCGACCTGCGGGGGTCCCATCCCTGGCGGTCTACCATGGGGCCTGGCCCATCACAAAGTCCGGTCTGGAACGCTCGCCTGCTTCCCCAACCTTCCGCTTCCGGGGTCCTGTCCCTCATGGCCTCCATATTGGAAACCCTTAGTCCCGCAGCCACGCATCTCCCAACCACGCAGTCTCCATCGGCGCCTCCTGGTGCTTCAGACAACGCTCAGAGTGTGATAAACCTGTATGACCAAAATGAGGTCATCCCCATCCTTGACCGCCCGATCTACCCGAAAGACGGAGGCGCACACCAGGCCACCACCCGTCCTTCAACTCTGCTCCGGGAACGCTCCACTGCGCCGGCGTGCCCAGGTGGGCCGCTTCTTTTCCGTGCCATTTCGGGGCGGCAGCAACAAGCCCTGGGCGAGAAAGGGCCCTGGGCCATGGAGAGCAGGGCTGTCCGCAGGGCTGCCCTACGCCGGCCAATTCTCACGAGCGTTCTGCCCAAACCAATCCTGGTTTGGGCAGAACGCTCGTGAGAATTGGCCGGAAAACGCCCGGCGAAGTCATTCGGGCGCTGCACGTCTGCTGGGCCGACCCCCCGGGGCCTTGAAGGGCATTGTGAGTGTCCGCAACCGATCACCGCCAGGAGGCAATCCACAAGATGGAATGCAGCGAGGACAACACCCGTGGATCCTCGACCTGCGGGGGTCCCATCCCTGGCGCTCTACCATAGGGCCAGGCCCATCACGAAGTCCGGTTTGGAACGCTCACCTGCCTCCCCAACCTCCTGCTTCCGGGGTCCTGTCCCTCATGGCCTCCATATTGGAAACCCTTAGTCCCGCAGCCACGCATCTCCCAACCACGCAGTCTGCATCAACGTCCCCTGGTGCTTCGGACAACCCTCAGAGTGAGATAAACCTGTTCACCAAAATGAGGTCATTCCCATCCTTTGCCGCCCCATCTACCTGAAAGACGGAGGCGCACACCAGTCCACCACCCGTCCTTCAACTCTGAGCCGGGAACACTCCACTGCGCCGGCGTGCCCAGTTGGGCCGCTTCTTTTCCGTGCCATTTCTGGGCGGCAGCAACAAGCCCTGGGCGAGAAAGGGCCCTGGGCGATAAAGGGCCCTGGGCCATGGAGAGCAGGGCTGTCCGCAGGGCTGACCTACGCCGGCCAATTCTCACGAGCGTTCTGCCCAAACCAATCCTGGTTTGGGCAGAACGCTCGTGAGAATTGGCCGGAAAACGCCTGGCGAAGTCATTCGGGCGCTGCACGTCTGCTGGGCCGCCCCACCCCGGGGCCTTGAAGGGCATTGTGAGTGTCCGCACCGGATCGCCGCCAGGAGGCACTCCACAAGATGGAATGCAGCGAGGACAACGCCCGTGGATCCTCGACCTGCGGGGGTCCCATCCCTGGCGGTCTACCATGGGGCCTGGCCCATCACAAAGTCCGGTCTGGAACGCTCGCCTGCTTCCCCAACCTTCCGCTTCCGGGGTCCTGTCCCTCATGGCCTCCATATTGGAAACCCTTAGTCCCGCAGCCACGCATCTCCCAACCACGCAGTCTCCATCGGCGCCTCCTGGTGCTTCAGACAACGCTCAGAGTGTGATAAACCTGTATGACCAAAATGAGGTCATCCCCATCCTTGACCGCCCGATCTACCCGAAAGACGGAGGCGCACACCAGGCCACCACCCGTCCTTCAACTCTGCTCCGGGAACGCTCCACTGCGCCGGCGTGCCCAGGTGGGCCGCTTCTTTTCCGTGCCATTTCGGGGCGGCAGCAACAAGCCCTGGGCGAGAAAGGGCCCTAGGCGATCAAGGGCCCTGGGCCATGGAGAGCAGGGCTGTCTGCAGGGCTGACCTACGCCGGCCAATTCTCACGAGCGTTCTGCCCAAACCAATCCTGGTTTGGGCAGAACGCTCGTGAGAATTGGCCGGAAAACGCCCGGCGAAGTCATTCGGGCGCTGCACGTCTGCTGGGCCGCCCCACCCCGGGGCCTTGAAGGGCATTGTGAGTGTCCGCACCGGATCGCCGCCAGGAGGCACTCCACAAGATGGAATGCAGCGAGGACAACGCCCGTGGATCCTCGACCTGCGGGGGTCCCATCCCTGGCGGTCTACCATGGGGCCTGGCCCATCACGAAGTCCGGTCTGGAACGCTCGCCTGCTTCCCCAACCTTCCGCTTCCGGGGTCCTGTCCCTCATGGCCTCCATATTGGAAACCCTTAGTCCCGCAGCCACGCATCTCCCAACCACGCAGTCTCCATCGGCGCCTCCTGGTGCTTCGGACAACGCTCAGAGTGTGATAAACCTGTATGACCAAAATGAGGTCATCCCCATCCTTGACCGCCCGATCTACCCGAAAGACGGAGGCGCACACCAGGCCACCACCCGTCCTTCAACTCTGCTCCGGGAACGCTCCACTGCGCCGGCGTGCCCAGGAGGGCCGCTTCTTTTCCGTGCCATTTCGGGGTGGCAGCAACAAGCCCTGGGCGAGAAAGGGCCCTGGGCCATGGAGAGCAGGGCTGTCCGCAGGGCTGCCCTACGCCGGCCAATTCTCACGAGCGTTCTGCCCAAACCAATCCTGGTTTGGGCAGAACGCTCGTGAGAATTGGCCGGAAAACGCCCGGCGAAGTCATTCGGGCACTGCACGTCTGCTGGGCCGACCCCCCGGGGCCTTGAAGGGCATTGTGAGTGTCCGCAACCGATCACCGCCAGGAGGCAATCCACAAGATGGAATGCAGCGAGGACAACACCCGTGGATCCTCGACCTGCGGGGGTCCCATCCCTGGCGCTCTACCATAGGGCCAGGCCCATCACGAAGTCCGGTTTGGAACGCTCACCTGCCTCCCCAACCTCCTGCTTCCGGGGTCCTGTCCCTCATATCCTCCATATTGGAAACCATTAGTCCCGCAGCGACGCATCTCCCAACCACGCAGTCTGCATCGGCGTCCCCTGGTGCTTCGGACAACCCTCAGAGTGAGATAAACCTGTTCACCAAAATGAGGTCATCCCCATCCTTTTCCGCCCCATCTACCTGAAAGACGGAGGCGCACACCAGTCCACCACCCGTCCTTCAACTCTGAGCCGGGAACACTCCACTGCGCCGGCGTGCCCAGTTGGGCCGCTTCTTTTCCGTGCCATTTCTGGGCGGCAGCAACAAGCCCTGGGCGAGAAAGGGCCCTGGGCGATAAAGGGCCCTGGGCCATGGAGAGCAGGGCTGTCCGCAGGGCTGACCTACGCCGGCCAATTCTCACGAGCGTTCTGCCCAAACCAATCCTGGTTTGGGCAGAACGCTCGTGAGAATTGGCCGGAAAACGCCTGGCGAAGTCATTCGGGCGCTGCATGTCTGCTGGGCCGCCCCACCCCGGGGCCTTGAAGGGCATTGTGAGTGTCCGCACTGGATCGCCGCCAGGAGGCACTCCACAAGATGGAATGCAGCGAGGACAACGCCCGTGGATCCTCGACCTGCGGGGGTCCCATCCCTGGCGGTCTACCATGGGGCCTGGCCCATCACAAAGTCCGGTCTGGAACGCTCGCCTGCTTCCCCAACCTTCCGCTTCCGGGGTCCTGTCCCTCATGGCCTCCATATTGGAAACCCTTAGTCCCGCAGCCACGCATCTCCCAACCACGCAGTCTCCATCGGCGCCTCCTGGTGCTTCAGACAACGCTCAGAGTGTGATAAACCTGTATGACCAAAATGAGGTCATCCCCATCCTTGACCGCCCGATCTACCCGAAAGACGGAGGCGCACACCAGGCCACCACCCGTCCTTCAACTCTGCTCCGGGAACGCTCCACTGCGCCGGCGTGCCCAGGTGGGCCGCTTCTTTTCCGTGCCATTTCGGGGCGGCAGCAACAAGCCCTGGGCGAGAAAGGGCCCTGGGCCATGGAGAGCAGGGCTGTCCGCAGGGCTGCCCTACGCCGGCCAATTCTCACGAGCGTTCTGCCCAAACCAATCCTGGTTTGGGCAGAACGCTCGTGAGAATTGGCCGGAAAACGCCCGGCGAAGTCATTCGGGCGCTGCACGTCTGCTGGGCCGACCCCCCCGGGGCCTTGAAGGGCATTGTGAGTGTCCGCAACCGATCACCGCCAGGAGGCAATCCACAAGATGGAATGCAGCGAGGACAACGCCCGTGGATCCTCGACCTGCGGGGGTCCCATCCCTGGCGCTCTACCATAGGGCCAGGCCCATCACGAAGTCCGGTTTGGAACGCTCACCTGCCTCCCCAACCTTCTGCTTCCGGGGTCCTGTCACTCATGGCCTCCATATTGGAAACCCTTAGTCCCGCAGCCACGCATCTCCCAACCACGCAGTCTGCATCGGCGTCCCCTGGTGCTTCGGACAACCCTCAGAGTGAGATAAACCTGTTCACCAAAATGAGGTCATCCCCATCCTTTGCCGCCCCATCTACCTGAAAGACGGAGGCGCACACCAGTCCACCACCCGTCCTTCAACTCTGAGCCGGGAACACTCCACTGCGCCGGCGTGCCCAGTTGGGCCGCTTCTTTTCTATTCCATTTCTGGGCGGCAGCAACAAGCCCTGGGCGAGAAAGGGCCCTGGGCGATAAAGGGCCCTGGGCCATGGAGAGCAGGGCTGTCCGCAGGGCTGACCTACGCCGGCCAATTCTCACGAGCGTTCTGCCCAAACCAATCCTGGTTTGGGCAGAACGCTCGTGAGAATTGGCCGGAAAACGCCTGGCGAAGTCATTCGGGCGCTGCACGTCTGCTGGGCCGCCCCACCCCGGGGCCTTGAAGGGCATTGTGAGTGTCCGCACCGGATCGCCGCCAGGAGGCACTCCACAAGATGGAATGCAGCGAGGACAACGCCCGTGGATCCTCGACCTGCGGGGGTCCCATCCCTGGCGGTCTACCATAGGGCCAGGCCCATCACGAAGTCCGGTTTGGAACGCTCACCTGCCTCCCCAACCTTCTGCTTCTGGGGTCCTGTCCCTCATGGCCTCCATATTGAAACCCTTAGTCCCGCAGCCACGCATCTCCCAACCACGCAGTCTGCATCGGCGTCCCCTGGTGCTTCGGACAACCCTCAGAGTGAGATAAACCTGTTCACCAAAATGAGGTCATCCCCATCCTTTGCCGCCCCATCTACCTGAAAGACGGAGGCGCACACCAGTCCACCACCCGTCCTTCAACTCTGAGCCGGGAACACTCCACTGCGCCGGCGTGCCCAGTTGGGCCGCTTCTTTTCCGTGCCATTTCTGGGCGGCAGCAACAAGCCCTGGGCGAGAAAGGGCCCTGGGCGATAAAGGGCCCTGGGCCATGGAGAGCAGGGCTGTCCGCAGGGCTGACCTACGCCGGCCAATTCTCACGAGCGTTCTGCCCAAACCAATCCTGGTTTGGGCAGAACGCTCATGAGAATTGGCCGGAAAACGCCTGGCGAAGTCATTCGGGCGCTGCACGTCTGCTGGGCCGCCCCACCCCGGGGCCTTGAAGGGCATTGTGAGTGTCCGCACCGGATCGCCGCCAGGAGGCACTCCACAAGATGGAATGCAGCGAGGACAACGCCCGTGGATCCTCGACCTGCGGGGGTCCCATCCCTGGCGGTCTACCATGGGGCCTGGCCCATCACAAAGTCCGGTCTGGAACGCTCGCCTGCTTCCCCAACCTTCCGCTTCCGGGGTCCTGTCCCTCATGGCCTCCATATTGGAAACCCTTAGTCCCGCAGCCACGCATCTCCCAACCACGCAGTCTCCATCGGCGCCTCCTGGTGCTTCAGACAACGCTCAGAGTGTGATAAACCTGTATGACCAAAATGAGGTCATCCCCATCCTTGACCGCCCGATCTACCCGAAAGACGGAGGCGCACACCAGGCCACCACCCGTCCTTCAACTCTGCTCCGGGAACGCTCCACTGCGCCGGCGTGCCCAGGTGGGCCGCTTCTTTTCCGTGCCATTTCGGGGCGGCAGCAACAAGCCCTGGGCGAGAAAGGGCCCTGGGCCATGGAGAGCAGGGCTGTCCGCAGGGCTGCCCTACGCCGGCCAATTCTCACGAGCGTTCTGCCCAAACCAATCCTGGTTTGGGCAGAACGCTCGTGAGAATTGGCCGGAAAACGCCCGGCGAAGTCATTCGGGCGCTGCACGTCTGCTGGGCCGACCCCCCCGGGGCCTTGAAGGGCATTGTGAGTGTCCGCAACCGATCACCGCCAGGAGGCAATCCACAAGATGGAATGCAGCGAGGACAACGCCCGTGGATCCTCGACCTGCGGGGGTCCCATCCCTGGCGCTCTACCATAGGGCCAGGCCCATCACGAAGTCCGGTTTGGAACGCTCACCTGCCTCCCCAACCTTCTGCTTCCGGGGTCCTGTCCCTCATGGCCTCCATATTGGAAACCCTTAGTCCCGCAGCCACGCATCTCCCAACCACGCAGTCTGCATCGGCGTCCCCTGGTGCTTCGGACAACCCTCAGAGTGAGATAAACCTGTTCACCAAAATGAGGTCATCCCCATCCTTTGCCGCCCCATCTACCTGAAAGACGGAGGCGCACACCAGTCCACCACCCGTCCTTCAACTCTGAGCCGGGAACACTCCACTGCGCCGGCGTGCCCAGTTGGGCCGCTTCTTTTCCGTGCCATTTCTGGGCGGCAGCAACAAGCCCTGGGCGAGAAAGGGCCCTGGGCGATAAAGGGCCCTGGGCCATGGAGAGCAGGGCTGTCCGCAGGGCTGACCTACGCCGGCCAATTCTCACGAGCGTTCTGCCCAAACCAATCCTGGTTTGGGCAGAACGCTCGTGAGAATTGGCCGGAAAACGCCTGGCGAAGTCATTCGGGCGCTGCACGTCTGCTGGGCCGCCCCACCCCGGGGCCTTGAAGGGCATTGTGAGTGTCCGCACCGGATCGCCGCCAGGAGGCACGCCACAAGATGGAATGCAGCGAGGACAACGCCCGTGGATCCTCGACCTGCGGGGGTCCCATCCCTGGCGGTCTACCATGGGGCCTGGCCCATCACAAAGTCCGGTCTGGAACGCTCGCCTGCTTTCCCAACCTTCCGCTTCCGGGGTCCTGTCCCTCATGGCCTCCATATTGGAAACCCTTAGTCCCGCAGCCACGCATCTCCCAACTACGCAGTCTCCATCGGCGCCTCCTGGTGCTTCAGACAACGCTCAGAGTGTGATAAACCTGTATGACCAAAATGAGGTCATCCCCATCCTTGACCGCCCGATCTACCCGAAAGACGGAGGCGCACACCAGGCCACCACCCGTCCTTCAACTCTGCTCCGGGAACGCTCCACTGCGCCGGCGTGCCCAGGTGGGCCGCTTCTTTTCCGTGCCATTTCGGGGCGGCAGCAACAAGCCCTGGGCGAGAAAGGGCCCTGGGCCATGGAGAGCAGGGCTGTCCGCAGGGCTGCCCTACGCCGGCCAATTCTCACGAGCGTTCTGCCCAAACCAGGATTGGTTTGGGCTGAACGCTCGTGAGAATTGGCCGGAAAACGCCCGGCGAAGTCATTCGGGCGCTGCACATCTGCTGGGCCGACCCCCCCGTGGCCTTGAAGGGCATTGTGAGTGTCCGCAACCGATCACCGCCAGGAGGCAATCCACAAGATGGAATGCAGCGAGGACAACGCCCGTGGATCCTCGACCTGCGGGGGTCCCATCCCTGGCGCTCTTCCATAGGGCCAGGCCCATCACGAAGTCCGGTTTGGAAACTCACCTGCCTCCCCAACCTTCTGCTTCCGGGGTCCTGTCCCTCATGGCCTCCATATTGGAAACCCTTAGTCCCGCAGCCACGCATCTCCCAACCACGCAGTCTGCATCGGCGTCCCCTGGTGCTTCGGACAACCCTCAGAGTGAGATAAACCTGTTCACCAAAATGAGGTCATCCCCATCCTTTGCCGCCCCATCTACCTGAAAGACGGAGGCGCACACCAGTCCACCACCCGTCCTTCAACTCTGAGCCGGGAACACTCCACTGCGCCGGCGTGCCCAGTTGGGCCGCTTCTTTTCCGTGCCATTTCTGGGCGGCAGCAACAAGCCCTGGGCGAGAAAGGGCCCTGGGTGATAAAGGGCCCTGGGCCATGGAGAGCAGGGCTGTCCGCAGGGCTGACCTACGCCGGCCAATTCTCACGAGCGTTCTGCCCAAACCAATCCTGGTTTGGGCAGAACGCTCGTGAGAATTGGCCGGAGAACACCTGGCGAAGTCATTCGGGCGCTGCACGTCTGCTGGGCCGCCCCACCCCGGGGCCTTGAAGGGCATTGTGAGTGTCCGCACCGGATCGCCGCCAGGAGGCACGCCACAAGATGGAATGCAGCGAGGACAACGCCCGTGGATCCTCGACCTGCGGGGGTCCCATCACTGGCGGTCTACCATGGGGCCTGGCCCATCACAAAGTCCGGTCTGGAACGCTCGCCTGCTTCCCCAACCTTCCGCTTCCGGGGTCCTGTCCCTCATGGCCTCCATATTGGAAACCCTTAGTCCCGCAGCCACGCATCTCCCAACCACGCAGTCTCCATCGGCGCCTCCTGGTGCTTCAGACAACGCTCAGAGTGTGATAAACCTGTATGACCAAAATGAGGTCATCCCCATCCTTGACCGCCCGATCTACCCGAAAGACGGAGGCGCACACCAGGCCACCACCCGTCCTTCAACTCTGCTCCGGGAACGCTCCACTGCGCCGGCGTGCCCAGGTGGGCCGCTTCTTTTCCGTGCCATTTCGGGGCGGCAGGAACAAGCCCTGGGCGAGAAAGGGCCCTGGGCCATGGAGAGCAGGGCTGTCCGCAGGGCTGCCCTACGCCGGCCAATTCTCACGAGCGTTCTGCCCAAACCAATCCTGGTTTGGGCAGAACGCTCGTGAGAATTGGCCGGAAAACGCCCGGCGAAGTCATTCGGGCGCTGCACGTCTGCTGGGCCGACCCCCCCGGGGCCTTGAAGGGCATTGTGAGTGTCCGCAACCGATCACCGCCAGGAGGCAATCCACAAGATGGAATGCAGCGAGGACAACGCCCGTGGATCCTCGACCTGCGGGGGTCCCATCCCTGGCGCTCTACCATAGGGCCAGGCCCATCACGAAGTCCGGTTTGGAACGCTCACCTGCCTCCCCAACCTTCTGCTTCCGGGGTCCTGTCCCTCATGGCCTCCATATTGGAAACCCTTAGTCCCGCAGCCACGCATCTCCCAACCACGCAGTCTGCATCGGCGTCCCCTGGTGCTTCGGACAACCCTCAGAGTGAGATAAACCTGTTCACCAAAATGAGGTCATCCCCATCCTTTGCCGCCCCATCTACCTGAAAGACGGAGGCGCACACGAGTCCACCACCCGTCCTTCAACTCTGAGCCGGGAACACTCCACTGCGCCGGCGTGCCCAGTTGGGCCGCTTCTTTTCCGTGCCATTTCTGGGCGGCAGCAACAAGCCCTGGGCGAGAAAGGGCCCTGGGCGATAAAGGGCCCTGGGCCATGGAGAGCAGGGCTGTCCGCAGGGCTGACCTACGCCGGCCAATTCTCACGAGCGTTCTGCCCAAACCAATCCTGGTTTGGGCAGAACGCTCGTGAGAATTGGCCGGAGAACACCTGGCGAAGTCATTCGGGCGCTGCACGTCTGCTGGGCCGCCCCACCCCGGGGCCTTGAAGGGCATTGTGAGTGTCCGCACCGGATCGCCGCCAGGAGGCACGCCACAAGATGGAATGCAGCGAGGACAACGCCCGTGGATCCTCGACCTGCGGGGGTCCCATCCCTGGCAGTCTACCATGGGGCCTGGCCCATCACAAAGTCCGGTATGGAACGCTCGCCTGCTTCCCCAACCTTCCGCTTCCGGGGTCCTGTCCCTCATGGCCTCCATATTGGAAACCCTTAGTCCCGCAGCCACGCATCTCCCAACCACGCAGTCTCCATCGGCGCCTCCTGGTGCTTCAGACAACGCTCAGAGTGTGATAAACCTGTATGACC